>NW_024573705.1:7500-240897 GCF_018153835.1 Drosophila eugracilis | reverse complement strand
AGCAGAATTATCGCGCAGGTGCAAATCGAGGGTCGGGAGTTTACCGCTACTATAGACACCGGAGCTAGCAGAAGCTTCGTGAGCGAACGAGTTGTTCAACGTGTAGGGACGCCACTTAACGTACGGTCGGTACACACTCATGTCAGCCTGGCGGAGATAACTCATGTCACGCAAGGAGATAACCAAGTCTCTGGTAGCCGAAGTTCAGTTCCACTGCTAGTTTTCCCTTCGATCATGGAAGAAGTGCTATTGGGCATGGACTTCCTTTGTGGCGTGTCTGCCATCCTCCAATGCGGCCGCGCTTCGCTGCAGCTGAACCCTCTCCTAATCAGCAGCCCGACAAACGTCTTAGCTATGCCTTGACGAACGCGTTAACTCCAGCAAGCAACGATACAGATAACGAGAGGGAAGCCACCCCGACCCGCAGTATTTTAGGGCCTCGAGACGACAACGCCGTGCGAACTAATCCGTTTCGACGGAATCAAGCTACTGTTTCAGCGGAACCAATAGAGGAAGGGCGAGCGCCTTCCCCAGCCAGACCAGGGTACACACCTGACGCTGGAGGAGCACTTGCCGTAATCACGGCGATCCCCGAGCAAGAAGAATTAGAACCCTGGGAAAACAAATTCTTATAGGAGGAATTGGCCAAATTCGAAGGATTGACGGGAGTGTCAAATATCGCTGAGCATACGATCACGATGCGGGATGATAAGCCCATCAAACAGAAGTACGTTCCCAAGAATCCTGCGATGCAGAGGATTATTGATGAGCAGATCAACGAACTGCTACACAAGGACTGTATAGAGCCTTCACGGAGCCCTCACAGCGCCCCTATTGTACTCGTGAGCAAGAAATCTGGAGAGATGCGACTATGTGTAGATTTTCGACAACTAAATGCCCATTCTATTCCAGATGCATACCAGATGCGTCTGCGCCATGCCAGGTACATATCGACGCTCGATTTGAAGAGCGGATATTGGCAAATTCCTCTATCCGAGTCCAGCCGCGAGTGGACAGCATTTACAGTTCCCGGGAGGGGCTTGTACCACTGGAAAGTGATGCCGTTTGGCCTCCACTCAGCACCAGCCACATTCCAGCGGGCGTTCGACAGCGTCATAGGCCCGGACATGGAGCCCAACGCGTTTGCGTATTTGGATGATATCATCATCATCGGCCGCACTTTGGAGGAGCATGTGCAACATCTACAATAAGTATTCCAACGGCTACGAGAGGCGAACCTTCATCTCAACGCGAAGAAATGCAGTTCCTTTAAGCGCAGGCTGGCGTACTTGGGACACATCATCAGTGAGGAGGGAATTCACTCGGATCCCGACAAGATTTCGGCAGTACGGCAACTGAGTCCGCCCACCACATGCAAGGAGTTGAGGAGACGTCTTGGGATCGCGTCCTGGTACAGGAGATTTGTTCCCAACTTTGCCAGCGTAGTGCAGCCCATGTCTTTGCTACTCAAGAAAGGAAAGAAATGGCAATGGGAGCAGGAGCAGCAAGATGCGTTCGAGGAACTCAAAAGAAAACTCACGGAGGCGCCGGTTCTCGCCTGCCCCGACTTCAACGAGAAGATCGTGTTGCAAACAGACGCCAGCGACATCGGTCTAGGATCAGTTTTAACGCAGAAAATCCAGGGAGAATAATTCGCCGGCAGACGCCTCATCGCCGCAGAGGAGAACTACTCCACTACAGAAAAGGAGTGTCTGGCTATTATATGGGCCATCAGGAAACTCAGATGCTACTTGGAAGGTTATCGATTCGAGGTGATAGCGGACCACCTCGCCTTGAAGTGGCTCAACTCGATTGATTATCCCACCGGCCGCATAGCGCGCTGGGCGTTGCAGTACCAGTACCAGTACCAACCAGCGTTGCAGCAGTACCAGTTTGACGTCACCTATCGACGCAGGAGCCAGAACATTGTTGCAGATGCACTTTCTCGACAGCCTATGGAAGTTATTCAGTTGATCCAGGAGGATAAGCCGGGATGCACATGGTACCAGCGGATGCTGAAACTTGTTCAGGACAGGCCTAAAGATTTCCCGGACTACGCGTACGAGAACCAACAGCTATATCGGCATATCGGATCCCGACCCGACGACGAAGACTCTGTGCCCTGGAAACTGTGCATGGCCAAGGAACACCGACAGCGAGTACTGTCGAAATGCCATAACCAGCCCACGGCAGGACATCTCGGGATCAGGAAGACAACCACCAGGATCGCAAAGAGATATTACTGGCCGGGTCTTTTCCGCGATATTGCCAGGTATGTCCGCAAGCGTGACACTTGCCAACGGTTCAAAGTCAGCCAAACCAAACCGGCGGGTAAAATGTTCACCAGACAGATTAACAAGCCAGTCGATACTGTCTGCGCCGATTTTATTGGGCCCCTTCCGCGATCCAAGAGTGGGAATACGATGCTGTTCGTATTCTTCGACGCCTTTTCGAAATGGGTTGAGTTGGACCCCTTGAGGAAAGCTACTTCAGCTCATCTCGAAAAATCCTTTCGGGAGAGGATTTTGAATCACTTTGCTATTCCCCGAACATTTGTCTACGATACTGGGACACAATTTACGAGTCGTTCATTCAATGCTTTCTGCAAGCAGGCGGGAATGGAGATCCAACATACAGCACCTTATACTCCGCAGCAGAACCCGACAGAAAGGGCCAATCGCACCATTAAAACGATGGTCGCCCAGTATATCGAAGACAAGCAGACGACGTGGGACGAACTTCTGCCCGAACTGAATCTGGCAATTAATAGCAGCATCTCATACTCAACCGGATTCAGTCCAGCGTTCATCGTCCAAGGCAGAGAACCACGACTCCCAGGGGCCTTGTATGATGAAGTGACTCCGGGACCAAGTCAAGCGCCACGGTCACCCGAAGCGAAAGCGGAATTGCTACGGGACATTTTCAAGGAGAACACTCATAGAGCTTCGTTGGAGCAGCGGAAGCATTACGATCTCAGGCTAAAACCCGTAGCAGAGCAACAGGAGCAGAAGAGGTAGAGAAACCAAGGATACCCGCATCAAGGAGGAAGCAACGGAGAAGCCAGCACGAAGAAAATGTACACATCAAGACGAGAGCAGCGGAGAAGCATCCAAGGATACCCGCAGACGGCGGGAGCATACACGAAGATAGCAGCGCAGCAGCGGCCCCAGACGTACCTACGAAGGTGGCACAATAGCAACGAACTCGCCACAAACAAGCCGGCGAGTGACGGTCGATCTGGCTGAGGCGAGAGCCAACCAGGAACTCTGCGACAGGAGCCAATGTTTGAGTCAGTGGGGCCACTTGCTGCGCCTTCCCAACGTCCCACTTCCCTAGTGGGAACTCTCCCCATGTTTACTAACTAAATAATTAAAACCCAGTAAGTAATCGTTAAAACAAAGCACTAATACCCTTTTGTTCTCCCATACAGACATGGGGTCGGACAACCCGTCCCACCGGTGGCGCATGGCGACGCCAGCCACGGCCACCTTAGAAGACGCGGGCTCGAACGGAGTTGTGCCGGCAGAGAAGGACAACGACCAACGCACGGCGCTGCTACGGGGCGAGGGCACAGCCCGACCCTGGGGCGTACCCCACTCGGCGAAGAAAAGGCTGCCCCAGACCTGGGCAAAGCGGCCGTACACGCCTGGGTGGCCACGGTGGGGCCAAGCCTGGTGCCATCCGCTTCTCGTCGGGTGACGTCTGGAGACGTGACCGAGGTGGTCATGCCCCACGGGGCTGTCAGTACCCCAGCAGCAGCGATGACGACGACCACTGGAGCTCCAATTCCGTCTACGCCGCCCACGAGGAGGAGATGGCCCATTGGCCCTCAGGCGCAGAGTCCTGAGAACCGCCCCATACCCGTCTCGGGTGACACCCCGGAAATCCTGGGCAAGGAAGAACAAGTCGAATACCCGCCGGCCGACGAAGACTCGGTCTTGCTACCCCGCCACTGGCGCGTTCTGATCGAACTGGGACGCATTCCCTGCTCCTTGGTCGAGCTGGTGCAGCCACAGGAGGGAACGAACGGGCGAGTAAATCGCAAATTTCTGTTCCATGCGAGGGCAAAGGAATTCCGGGTACGCATAACCAAAAAAACCGACCGGATTATCATTTCGCAACGCCCGAAGTAAGAGGGGGATTTGAGGAGTCGTTGACCCCTCACAAATAGCGCCAGCAACAACAGCAACTAACAACAAAACAAAACCCTCGCGAATAACTTTGTAGAAAAAAAACATTGCGCAGTTCACTTAATATGTAAACTTAACCAATAATTGTAAGATTTGTAGTTATCTCGATACACAGTAATTATCTTAGCTAAGCCCAAGCGATAAGTTCTGTTTATCTTTTCCCCTCCCTTCTCGCATCGGCACTAGCCACACACACACACCAGGAGAGCAACGCAATATTCACCATGAAAAGTTCTCGCGTGAGTAGCGCCGTACAGGAGCAAGCGAGAGAGAACATGCGATCGAGCAGGAAAACAACCACCGAAAATTGGCACGCGCCAGGGGAAGAGCGAGCAGGAAAACAACCACCGAAAATTGGCACGCGTCAAGGGAAGAGCGAGAGAGAAGGACTACCGAAACTTCGAGAAGTGAAAAAAACAGAGCCACCGAAAATTAAAAACTTGAACAACAAACGCGGGGCAAAGGCGGATTCTAAAAAGCGCGGCGGACGGGATCAGAAGTGCGGACGGAGCAAAAATTCAGTTGGACAAGGGGTGTTTTGTCGCGTTCTGAGTGCGGAATAGATGTGGAAGGGAAAAAAGGCCCCCCAAAGAGAGTGGAGTGACTTGTGCCCAGTGACCCAGGAAACCGACGATTTCTTCTGGGAAGGAGTTCACCTAGACGACCCCGAGGATAGTGTGCCGGCCTAGGACCAGCGGTGGAGCACCCGGATTCACGCGTGTGTGTGTGTGTGAGAGCGAGACGGGTGAGTGAGTAGAGTGAACCGCATTTTGGCCAGCGAGAGTCCCCGGCAATGAGAAACTTCTCGAAGGCCCCGATGCGGCTTCGCCCAGAGTAGGCTGTGATGTTTTTTACCATAACTTAACCGAGCCCGTTAACCCGACTACACTGGGAAAAACAAAATGAAGTAAAAGTAGAAACTCGGGTTAAAAATAAATCAATAAAATGCTCCAATAAAGATATTTCTCGCCAAATTTTAATACAACTCGAAGGGAAAAAAAAATAAAAATAAATCTGGCCACGCATAAGTATACATATTTTAAGACAAAAATGCCTAGATATTAACCATAAATTCTGCCCTAGGGAAAAGTTGTCTCCATAATCGATCCTCTCTCTCTCGGCCTTCCCGTAGCGACTGTTATGGGCCAGGCCCAAATGCGAGTTACTGCTGACCTTTCCTTTTTCCCCGCTCTGCAGCAGACACCGAATAAACTATTTCTCTCGCTCCGTACTCCGGTGGCTGGAACTCTACATCTCACGACAGCCAACCGATTGTCGTCCTAGACCTTTATGTCCCACATCTTTACAAATATTTTCGGTAAAGAGACCCTGGTGGGACTGAGTATATCCCAGCCAACGAGACTTCTTTACAACGCTTTCAGCGATGAAATCGATAATGTTTATATTGATTAATTAATTAATTAATTAATAATTAATTAATAATTAAAGCATAACACTTAAAATTCTAAAAAACTCAACCTCGATTGCAATGAGTTTAAACGACGTTCGCACACAACGTCAACGTGAGCAAGACGAGAGACGGCTCTCAGTACAAAGAAACAACGCTTACTTCTCTTTGAAAGCAACCGAAAGTAATGCAAACTCTTCCCAAACACGGTCAATTACCCCAAACTTGACCGAATTCTTAAACGTAGAGAGCGAGAGAGCTCGTTCTTGCTCCCCCTCGCTACCATAGATGTTTATGCAGCCAAAGAGCGCAGCAACTAGCACCGCTATTTCTTTGACAACGTCAACCATAACAACAACAACAACCGCAACTGTAACGACAGCGCGATTAACGACGTCATCAGCTAGCAGCGCAAACATTAATACTTCTGCCGCTGCGCTGCCCGAAAAAGAGAACAAAAACAAAGAAAATATTAAGCCGGCTGTGCAGACTGGTATGGATCGCTACATCCAAATCAAAAGGAAGCTAAGCCCCCTAAACTCGCAACGCAAAATAACCCGTGGCAATGCTAACATAGCTGCAAGAGAAACGCCCTCTAACTCAAACCGTTTTGAAATCTTGGCAGACTATGAGGATGATGCCGAATCTACTGAAGTCGAAAAAAGGAAGACTAAGCCCCCGCCAATTTACATACGAGAAAAAAGTTCCAACGTTCTTGTCAACAAAACTATAGAGCTTATTGGCAAGGACAATTTTCACGTAATACCACTCGTAAAGGGCAACATCCAGGAAACAAAAGTTCAAACGAAGTCTGAAGATAATTACAGAGTATTATCAAAATATCTCACCGACAAAAAAAAGAACTTTTATACGTATCAGCTAAAAAGCAGCAAGGGCCTGCAAGTCGTACTTAAGGGCATAGAGTCCGAAGTATCGCCTGCAGAGATAACAAAGGCGCTACAAGAGAAGGGATTTAGCGCTAAGACAGTCTTCAATATCCTTAACAGGGATAGAAAGCCGCAGTCACTCTTTAAGGTTGAGCTCGAACCGGAAATTAAGCCCCTAAAGAAATACGAAGTGCACCCTATATACAATCTTCAGTTCCTGCTGCACCGCAGAATTACGGTTGAGGAGCCGCACAAACGCAATGGCCCGGTACAATGTGCGAACTGCCAAGAATTTGGCCATACAAGGTCTTACTGTGAACTGCGCCCAGTGTGTGTAGTTTGTGGTGAGCTTCATGACTCCGCACACTGCCCAGCGAGCAAAGATGACCACAACTCAAAAAAGTGCGGCAACTGCGGTAGAAATCACACTGCTAACTATAGAGGTTGCCCAGTTTATAAGGAGCTGAAAAGTCGAATCCACCAGAGGGGAATTACTGCCCGCACCCAAAATAAACAGTTGATAGCCTCCAGGTCAAACCCTCAAGTCTTCTTCTCGACTGCAGCCAGATCATCACTAAAATCGGTGTAATGCTGCTTTCAGAAACACATCTTACAAACAGACAGGGACTGGAATTTTAATCAGAAGTTGTATTAAGCACCATTATCATACGAAATTTGCTAAAAACTACCAACTACCATAATTTTATTATGGATTATCTATAGCCTCCGTATACTGCCCCCTACGCTTCAACATAGCCGAAAATGAGTTTATGCAGTTTTTCAACTTACTCGGAGACCACTTCATATCAGCAGGAGACTACAATGCCAAGCACACACACTTGGTATATCCTTTCGTGACTCTAAAAGGAAAGCAGCCCTATAATGCATTAATCAAAGCTAAGAACAAGCTCGACTATGTTTCTTCTGGCCGAATGCCTTTCGGATCTTTCGTTTGATCACTCGCCTGTTCTTTTTACTCTACTCCGACATCCAGGAACATGGGATCAATCATTAAAACTGACCTCATATAAAACCACTTGGGTTAAGTACAGGAAGTCGATTAGCTCAAACATTGAGCTAAGTCCTCACCTCAGCGAAGCCAACGTAGACACTGGAGTCTGTACTCGTCTGCTCGAGTTTCAACACCTCAAACTATAAATACACAATGCAATCAAAAGAAGACAAATCGACAAATCGAACAGCTCGTCCTCGAAAAGTAATGGCAATTTCACAGATCGCCATCTGCTAGGCAAAGCTCAAAACATGCCTCACGTCAACTTGCTCAAGCTCTACAGCAAGAAGAAACATATGTCCACCGCCGCTACATTGAGCAATTGTCAACTAATAGTACAAAACACTCACTATGGAGAGCTCACCCAACTCTGAGCCCACCGAAAGAAACCGCGATGCGTATAGAAATTCCACAGTCGGCTGGGCGCGCAGTGACGCAGACAGAGCCAGCACGTTTGCCAACCACCTTAAAAATGTCTTCCAACCAAATCGTGCCACTAATGCGTTTACTCTGCCGACTCTATCATAGGAGCACCAGCTCCAACATGAGCCAATTGAGTTTCGCCCAAACAAAATCGTTAACATCATCAAAAGACAACTGAGTCCGAAAAAACCCCCGAGCTGCGACCTCATTACTCTCAAATGAGCCATACTGTCCCGTTTGCACTCTCACCCAGCTCATTAATGCCATCGCAAAACTTGGCCACTTTCCAGTGAGATGGAAAAAGACAATTATATTAATGATACCAAAGCCGGGGAAAGACCAATCCATCCCCACGTCATATAGACCTAATTTTTTCGCGCGACTCCCGTTGCTTGACGTGCAACCCACCTCCCGCCCAACCGACCGAGCCGTCTATCGTACGGCTCGGAACACGGGGATAGATCCGAGTGGATTAGTAAAGATACGAGGAAAGTTAGTTTTGTGCTAAATGGATTAGTATCGAAACTTTCAGAGTGTTAGGAGACGAGTTAGAAATAATGTTATAAAGATCATTGTATTTTGAACATAGTACCCGAAATGGTTCATGTTGGGCAAAGTTCGAACTACAATGCTCTAAGGCTAGAGGAATATAGTTTCTAGTAATCCTAAGGGGTACATGGATATTCAAGCGGCCAAGAAGGGCCTGGCTATCAATTTCCCCCTTAAGAAGATTATGAATAAAGACTACCCCAAGCATCGTCCTACGATTAGCGAGGGATGGCAAATTGATTAGTAAGAGTCTACTTTTATAAGAGGGAAGGTGTATATTTGCATCCCAGTTGAGACCTCGGAGAGCAAATATTAAAAAATTCTTTTGGATGGATTCAATAAGGCACTGGTGAACCCCATACTGGGGGTCCCAGATACATGATCCATATTCCAGAATAGGACGAACTAAAGAAATAAAAAGTGTTTTGGTAACATAGGGGTCGTTAAATTCCTTCGACCACCTTTTAATGAAACCAAGAACTCCTCTAGCTTTATTAACCATAGAGGAAATATGGTCGGAAAACTTAAGTTTTGCATCCAGTAGGATGCCAAGATCTTCAACTGCATTAATTCTTTCCAGAGCTACACCATGCAAATTATAAGTGGCAACTTTAGGTCTTAGGCGACAGAAGGTCATTGCTTTGCACTTAGAGCCATTTAGATTTAATAAGTTTGAAAAGCACCAGTTTTGAAAATTATTAAGGTCAGATTGCAGTTTCACCTGGTAGGAGGCATCGGTATATTGCAGACAGAGCTTGACATCGTCTGCATACATAAGTACTAGGGAGTCATTAACAACCAAGGGAAGGTCGTTAATAAATAAAGTAAAAAGTAACGGACCAAGGTGGCTCCCCTGAGGGACCCCGGAGGAAGCATAGACTAAAGCAGACACTGAATTCTTAAAAAGAACTCGTTGCGTTCTACCTGTGAGGTAACTGCTAATCCAACCCAGGAGATCAGTAGGAAAACCGATAAGATCGAGTTTTTCTAAAAGAAGGCTGTGATTCACGGAGTCAAATGCTTTACTGAAGTCAGTGTATATGACATCCGTCTGAAGTTTATTTTGGAAACCAGTGATCACGAAGGATGTTAGTTCCAGAAGATTGGTAGTGGTAGACCGTTGTTTCATAAAGCCATGCTGGCATGGAGATATGACAGATCTACACTGGTGCTGCAAGTGAGGCACAAGAATTTTTTCGAAGAGTTTCGGAATTGCTGATAGTTTGGATATACCTCTGTAATTTTCAGCATCCGATTTTTTTCCCTTCTTGTGAAGGGGAATGATAAGGGACTCTTTCCAGATAGCAGGAAACGTGGACGTTTCCAGGGAAAGGTTAAATAATTTTAAAAGGGGTTTGGCCAGGGTAGCAGAGCAGTACCTAAGCACACAGCCCGGTACCCCGTCTGGACCTGGCGAAAAGACTGGCTTCACATTCTGAAGATCCTTTATAACCCCACATTCCGACAAGGTGGGTCGGGAAATAAAGTTAGACCGGGGGATATCATTAGCGTAAGTCTGCGCGTTTATTAACAAAGGTGAATAAGTAGTTTGAAAAAACTGTGCAAAAAGATCGGCAATTTCCTGATCCGTGCTTGCAGTAGTTTTTCGAAACGATAGCAAAGACGGAAAGGTTTTAGACTTACGCTTAGTGTTAACAAAACTATAAAACTGTTTCGGATCCAGAGCAAACTGGTTCTTACATCGAGCTAAATAGTTCTTATAACATTGAGTGTTTTGCACGGTCAAGTTAGACCGAGCCACCATATAATGCACATAACAGTCATTGCTATTGGTTCTTAAGTATTTTTTAAAGAATCTTAATTTGATATTTTTTAGGTTAGAAAGGTGCCTTGTATACCAAGGGGGTTTATCCGCTGAGATAAAATTATTAATTTTTTAAAGTCGGCTTTACGAAAACATCGAATTTTTTTATCAGCGTAATTGTTCTTAGGCTTAGTGCATAGCCCCATATCGATCGTAAGATCTAATGTTGGATGATAAGGATCTTCGGGGAGTGTGAGAGGTGGAGCTCTGTATATGGATACGGCGTCCGTATCAGAGAGAAAGCACAGATCGAGCAAACGACCTAAAGAATTCCCTATATGATTAATTTGAGCCAGTGACATGTCTAACATGCCCGCAGTAAAGTCGTGATGCGACGTTGGTGTTAAAGCTAAGGTGTTATCGTTCATGGTCCAAGCCACCTGGGGTAGGTTAAAATCACCCAACACCACCAGCTGATCCATGTCCGATAACATTGAGGAGACAGACTGAATGGCTGCTAGGTGCCGCTCATATGTCAAGGAATCGGACTTAGGCGGAATATAAGAGCAAGTGATGTATAACTTTAACCTAGACAATGAGATTTTAACTGTAATAAATTCTAAGTCTCCAGTTTGAAGATTTATCACCTCGGAAACGAGATTAGAGTCCACTGAAATTAAGACTCTACCACCATTTCCGAGGGATCGGTCAAGCCTATATATTGTGTACCTACTGGGGAAAACTTCAGAATTAAGAATTTCTGGAGTAAGCCAGGTTTCGGTAAACACAATGACCTGGGATGCAAACGAGAAGCTTACCGAGAACAAATTAGAAAGTTTAGAACGTAAGCCTCTTGTGTTCTGGTACGTAAGAATAAAGGATGATGTTAGTTTTTTAGGTTGGCAGGAGCGTTTACTTGTGAAGCTTTACTCCTAAAGGGCGACTTTTTTTCTTTTTTTTATTCTTAAGCTGATGTTCTTGAACGAAAATATGTTGCGGCCAGAAATTGGTCGAACAGATATCATCAAAAGCCATCGGAGGAACACGGATCTTGAAAGATGCCACGTTCCTAGCGTAGGAATATTTATATTTAGTAATATTTTCCACTCTAATATCGACTTTAAGTTTTGCTTGAATGTAAGCTAAGATGTCCGATTCGGACGTATCAGGGGAAAGCCGGGAAACAAAAATGTGTTTCTCTAGAGGAATCCCAATCAAGGGTTTTGGCGGGGCGGGAGGTTTGCTCACGCTACCAGTGGGTGCCGGTAATACGGACCCTAAGTTCCTCTGGTGAGTTATGGGTACATTTTTTTGGGCTTGTAGAACCTTTGGCACGGGAGGGTCCAATGCGACTACCTCGGAGTGCTCATCGGACAAATGCCTACGCACCTTAGCAACATTTTCGGGATCCGAAATATGGGCTGTTACCGGTGTCGTCACGATTGGAGTGGTGGACGGCAGCGGTGATAATGAAGGAGACTGTTGAACATCAGACGGAGGGAGAAGGAAGTTATTTGCATTACTGGCGGTAACCGCCGGCGGCAAACGGGACGTTTTTTTGCGCTTAGGAGGCTCATTCAACAGTTGTAAATTGTTGAACTGAGTGTCCAGCGCAGAAAACAGGTCATTAGCTTTTCGAAAAGCAACCAATACCTGACCGAACCCATTTTTAGTCTGCCGCATAAAAGATCTAATTTTCTTCTGGGCCTCACGGCATCTGTCACAACAGTAGTGTAAGCCAGAGTCGGAACGACCCAAAGCATCCGGAACGGTGACTGACTTAAACCCTGCACACTTGGAGTGCGCAATGTTATCACACAGCCAACAGTGGACACTTACTTGGTCAACCGACACAATTTTATTGCATTTTTTAATACAACAGATGATATCAGACATTTTGGCAAAATAATTTAAAATATAAACCTCTGTGCCAGAAAATATTATAGGGAAGAATGAAAGGGAGTTTGAGAGAAACAGTTAAGGGCTATAGAGTAAGCGAGAGAGTGCTAGCGAGAGAGAGGTGTTATAAGAGAGTGCAAGTTGTATAAGAGAGGGAGAGAGAGTGTGTTTTCGAGAGAGTTTTTGGTGGGAGATATATAACAGAGATCTACAGATATTGTACTAGGAGAGGTAAGCGGTGAAAGTTCCGTTACTAATAGCACAAAGCAAAGTACAAGAATATGTAAGAATACAGACCACAGTTGTTGATATTTGTTTGCAATAAATGCTTTATGCAAACAGATAACAATAAATGCACTGCACGACGCGGAATCGAAAGACGGTTTTTTAAGTAGATAAACGTTTGCAAAAAAGTGACCACAACGGGGTGATTCGGGAAGAAATTAAAAGATTTATTCGCTCGAGAACACGCAAAAACACAACCGTTCGCTTTGAAAGAGAAGAGTTGAGTTTAAGAGTAAGCCTATAAGCCTACTCTTTTGCCTATCTAAACTCTTTGAAAAATGCCTAATGACTCGGATAAACACATACCTGAGAATCCAGGAAGGAATCCCGTCACACCAATTTGGGTTTTGTGAAAAGCATGGAACAATTGAGCAGGTCAACCGGATAACATCTGAAATTCGAAACGCTTTTGAAAAACGAGAGTACTGTATTAGATGTCTCTCAAGCATTTGATAGAGTCTGGCTAGAAGGTCTAATGTACAAGAACA
Organism: Drosophila eugracilis; assembly: GCF_018153835.1. Classification (NCBI taxonomy): domain Eukaryota; kingdom Metazoa; phylum Arthropoda; class Insecta; order Diptera; family Drosophilidae; genus Drosophila; species Drosophila eugracilis. Next base: position 227,991 of record NW_024573705.1, on the reverse strand, counting down.
ATTAATGAAGATTTTTACATGGACGATCTCATTACTGGTGGTAGCACGATCGGCGAATGCATTAGGATACAAACAAAGCAAAGAAACATAATGGAAACGGCTGGCATCAACTTACAGAAGTGAGTGTTAAACGATGACAAAATAATCGGTGAAACTAAAGATGGAAATGCAGCGGAAAAAATATCCATTAGTGCAGACGAATCACTGAAAACCCTTGGCCTGCAATGGCATCCAAAGAAGGATGTGTTCACATTTATAGTTGACTGTCCAAAATTAGGTCGCATTACAAAGCTTCTAATTTTTTCTCAACTAGCAACAATTTTCGATCCACTAGGATGGTTGACACCCGTTACATTACATGGTAAATGCTTCTTTCAGGGCCTGTGGAAACTGCCTCTGACTTGGGAAGCAACACTGGAACTTGAACTGGCTTAAATTTGGGAAGATTATGCAAGTGCACTTCCAGACTTAGCGGAAATGAAGATACCGCGCTGGTCTGGAAGCTCAAATACTGAGGACATAGAGCTCCTGGATCTTGCCACGCCTCAGAAAAGCAAAAAGCCGTGGTATATTTCAAAGCTGGAATCAAAGTTATTTTGCTGGCTGCAAAAAATAAAGTAAATCAGTAGTTAGTAAATGCGGGTTCTGGGTCAGATTTATAGGCAATTAAATATGACATTAATGGTTTTTATCAATTAACTGTGACATTAATGATTTCAATTAAATTTCCCACACCCCAAAACCCATTATTTGCTTGTCGGTCATGTAACGTTATCCGTTGAGCACGCGCCGAATGCGGCAGAGATTTGTTTAGTCACAGAAATTAAATTTTATTTTTTATTATATTTTATTTTATTTGAAAGAGATTTTTTATCTTATCCTTAAACTACATTAGGTTTATTTATCTTTTTCCTGATCACGTTTTTTAGATAAGTTCTTCTCGAAGTGAGTATCAGATCCACAATAATTACAATAAATCAGTTGTGTGTATCCCCTTTTCTGCAGATCACCATCAAACAAACCCTTGAATCACTCCAATGTATAAGACAACTTGTTAGTTCAACTTTTTATTTATTACTGAAGCTTAAACATACGTTATAGTATTATGTTATAATATACTTCGTAATTTATTTAGGGAACACCGTACAGGAAATTTTGTCTTCTGTATTTTACAATTGCTGAAAAATTAAGTAGCTGGGTTAAGCTTCTTCTGATATTGGCACCCGTTGATGCATCTGATTTGTACTTAAACTTTTCGTTTATTCCTGACTTAGGACGATTGGGATCGTCTTGAGGAAAGTTTCAAGTAGTTTATTTTCAGAGTTTTTAAGAATTCTTCAAGACAAAGGAACACAGACAAAATAATAATCGATATGAGTCCATGGACATACCATGATAAAAAAGTCAAGTCTGTGTAGGAGTATGATGAATCTTTATACCCTTAATGTATAAATATGAGAACAGTCAAATAGTTCAGCATCAGTTCTTCAGAACCACCGAATCATACATATCACCATGAGCGTAATATCCGTGGAATTCATCGATTCGGTTTAGGCCTTGGAACTCTTGACGGATCTCGAAATCCGTGACCAAGACTCCGATGTGGTGGTCATTGAAGACTCGAAGCCAAACTGTATAATGGCTCTAGACGAAGAAGATACCATAGACAGGAATCTGAGGGAAGTATTCCCACCCTCCTCAACATCTACTCAAACGATTCCAAAGAGTTGGAATCACTCAAATGGGAATATTTACCATTTGAAGATGAAACGATGGATGTATTTGAAAATGAGTTTTTGTATGAGCACTTTCAATGTTCTCAAAGGATTGATATAAATGACCCGGAAGAAATTTTTTCTAGACATCGTCTACCTCTTTGACGATGTAAAAGTGGATGACTTAGAAAATAAGTATCTAAATGTACTGAAAGATGAAGACGATGAGTTTTTAATAAATGTTGCCAATAGTATAGATATTTAAATAAAATTGTACAGAAATAAAATAAAATAAAAAGAAATAAAATTCAAATATAAAAATCTTTAATTATTTTACTCCCATATTAACTGAAATAAATAAAACAGATATTTACTTTAACAAAGAAATATGTTTATTTTATTGTTTCTTTATTTCAATGTTTTTGTTTTTGTGTCTTGTTTTTAGTTTTCAATATATGATGTAATTATTAATTATTTATCTGAAAACTGTGGCGGTCACACTAACATGTGTAACAAACAGTTAGACTAACTTATCTAAGCACAGTTGTTAGCATAATGTATTCCTCTCTCTTTCTTTTGCTTAAGGTGGCGCCTTCAAGTTATTTGTCGGGCTTATATGCTAACATAGTTAGCCGGGCGACGGCGATAACCGATCGTCCAAGAGCTTGTTCCGACCAAATTGCTGACAGAGCGTCTGGTCGGATGCCCATGCATCCGACAGCATACTTGCGTGGCCGCTAAGTTCAATTATTGTTAGCTTTAAGTCGGTACGATTCCGAGCTTTGCTTAATAAAGAGCTCATGAATATCAATACTCCGAAACCGCCGTAATCATTTTGGCATGTCCTTCGGCTTTGCCGAGAAGAGGACATTGGAAAGACTGCGCTGTAGGCCCGAAATAAATACACGGAGCGCATCATCCCGGAATTTTTCGCACAAAATTCTTGCGGCCGACGCTTCGTACGACATGGCTTTATTTTTGAGCAAGGTGAGCTTGTTCTCAACCTCGTCGTAGTACTGTAGAAGGGTGAGGCTTCCCTGTCTGAGGGTGCCCATCTCGTGTTAAATGACGTGAATCGTGTCATTTGTCACTGTATCTAAAATCGAGGCGGTCTATGATCGCATCAAAAATTTAATATTGTGCCAAATGAGGAAAGTACTGTGTCGGTAGGACCCCTTATCTTACTAATTATTACAACCGCCTGGTAGTAGCGTGAGCTATTGACATAATTATACCCGTTACTCGTAGAGTAAAAGGGTATACTAGATTCGTTGAAAAGTATGTAACAGATAGAAGGAAGCTTTTGCGACCCTATAAAGTATATATATTCTTGATCAGGATCAATAGCGAAGTCGATTGAGCCATGTCCGTCTGTCCGTCCGTCCGTCCGTCCGTCCGTCCGTCCGTCCGTATGAACGCTGAGATCTCAGGAACTATAGCAGATACAAAGTTGAGATTAAGCATGAAGATTCTTCAGGTCCCGGGACAGCGCAAGTTTATTACAGCATCCTGCCACGCCTACTCTAACGCCCACAAATCGAAAAAACTAAAATTGCTGAAATCTCAGGAACTATTGCAAATAAAAAGTTGAAATTCAGAAAGTATAATCTTTAGATGACAGCGCATCTTATAGTGCTACTACTATCCGGCCACACCCACCCATACGCCCACAAGGCTCAAAAGACGGTTTTCGGATTTTCTAGAAAAGCTGATATCTCGGTAACTATAAGAGATAGAAAGTTTGGATCAAGCATGTATCTTTCTATGATGCTCCCAATGCGAATTGTTTTTTTCCGATCACGCCACGCCCACTCTAACGCCCACAAAACCCGAAAAACCAAAAATGCAAAAATCTCGAAAACTATAAAAGCTGCACAATTTTGCTTAGGAACACGTATTTAAGATATGCCTCTGCAACTTGCCACGAAGTTGCATCCGACCACGCGCACTCTAACGCCCACAAACCGCGGAAAACTGTGGAGTCTATAATATTATTATGAATGCCTTCGTTTGACCTTGTGTAACTTATTTCTGTTAATATCTATCGATTTACAAAAGATTTTTCAAATCGGAACATTATTTCGCTATTTATGAAGAAATTAAGGTTATAAGGCTCCACATGGGCAGTGACGTCACTATAAGCATACTCAACATACTTCCTCTGACAATAGGTGGCGCCTTGTGAATTTCCACTAGCAAAATTAATATTTTAAAATTGTGAAAAAAAGTAACGGGTATCTTATAGTCGCGGCACTCGACTATAGCGTTTCCTCTTGTTTTTAAATATAAAGTACGCGGCCACTGCTGCTTGCCGCCAAGAGACATAAGTCTCTTGCGCCCCCCTAAAATTCGGACACGCATTTTACTGCGTCAAGGGGCTCGTTGCACTGGATATTGCCTCTGATATTGATCGGTTCGTAAGTTTTGATTTGAGGAGCTGCCGCCTGTGCGGGTGCGACTTGCACTGCGGCCACTTGAGGAGCCAACTGTTGTATGGCTTGGCGCATTTAATTTTCCCTGCTCCTGGTTTCGCCGGCCGCTTCTGTTAAGGCATGGTTAACGACGGCCTGAATCACAGCTTTAAGCTGCTCCGGGTCCATCATTCTTCCTGAAGCCCTTCACTATTAGACTCTGAGTTGCTGGCGTATTGTGTATTTTCCCTATACTGTTCGAACGGATGACTCATGGTTGGTAAAGTCAAATTGTACTGGTAAAGAAATGACAGCTCTATCGGCTATATCGGGTTTCCACCAGTGGAGTGGGGACCATAAAAAAGATACGGGATTGCAAGGATAATACCAAGAATTTTTATTTGAGCGCAGCGACATACAAAAACTGAATCAAATGTCGACAAAAATCAGAGCAGTCAGTTGTTTTTTTTTTATATCCTTTTCTTTTTTTTTAATAATTTATGTTCAATAAGTATTCGAATTCTTTTGTATTAAATTAAAGGAACCTCGGCTCAGATATTTTAACCTCACAATATATGTATTGCCTCGCCAAAATATATTTATTTACACAAAAAGAAAAATAGTATGCAAAAATTACACAAATATTTATTGATTTAGTGAAAGTATTTAAATAATATATAATTATTATATATTTTAGTTTCAATCAATTAATGAGATATAGATTTAATTGTTATATTAATGAGCAGTATTAATAATGAAGCTGCAGATGTTATCAAAAAACGAATAAATAATAAAACAAATGCAGATATAGGGAGTGGATGTGTGTCTGGTTTAGTTCATTTACATGATTCCTATTTTTTTCCGCGATGGTGCCGCGATAGTGCCCGGTGGTGCTACTGATCCAGATCGGGCTGATGATGATGTCACCGATGGGGTACTTGTTGAACAGGAACTGTCGTCCATTTAGAATTGGTTGCCGGGCTGCTGCTCCTGTATGGCCGCTGATGTTGTGGCACCGCTAGGGTGCTCGATAATGTGTCAGGTGAAGACTACGTTGAGAGGGTGACCGCCCTCCTGTACATAATGTCCGTCTGTCCGTATGAACGCTGAGATCTCAGGAACTATAAGAGATACAAAGTTGAGATTAACCATGAAGATTTTTGAGGTCCCTACGCAGCATCCTGCCACGCCCATTCTTACGCCCACAAATAGCAAAAAACTAAAATGTCTGAAATCTCAGGAACTATTAGAGCAAGAAAGTTGAAATGCAGAATGTATAATCTTTATATGAGAACGCATCCCCACCCACCCATACGCCGACAAGGCTCAAAATTCCTCTTGATTTTTCTGTTACTTGTTGCCGAGAAAATTGCGGGACATCATCGCGCACATTTTCTGTCCTAAATTTGCCGCAACGCTATTTTCTTGGGACTTTCCATCCCGCTTATATATTCAATGTCTATTATTTATCGGCCAATGCATCATTTTCCGCTAAGTGTCGTTACATATAAAAGAGAGAGCCACCGGCTGAATACCACACATACACACTTTCGCACTCTTTGCATTTTCGTTTCGGTCGTTGTACAAGTGCAAGCGGTGTTGTTGTTTTTTGCAGCGTTTTCGGTATTCTGGCTGAGCTTGCGCTGCCCTTTAAATTTTATGCGTGCGGCGTATTAGTGCCGAAGAAATTAACAAATAAAATATAATAATTTTATTTTGTTTTTTCTATATATATTTTTGGAATATAGCACTCGCTTATTATACCCGTTACTCGTAGAGTAAATACTAGATTCGTTGAAAAGTAAGTAACAGGTAGAAGGAAGCGTTTCCGACCCTATAAAGTATATATATTCTTGATCAGGATGAATAGCGAAGACGAATGAGACATGTCCGTCTGACTGTCCATCTGTCCGTATGAACGCTGAGATCTCAGGAACTATAAGAGATACAAAATTGAGATTAACCATGAAGATTCTTGAGTAGGGACCTCAAGTATATTACAGCATCCTGCCACGCCCACTCTAACGCCCACAAATCCTCAAATCGTCTCGAACTTTGCCCAGTGCAGACGTGTTGTTCTCAGCGCTCTTACAGTGTGTTCGTAAGCGTAGTAACAAAATAAAAGCGAAATGACGCTGGCAGCGATGACAAATAGCAAGGGTTCTTAGTCCCTGCAAATCGAACATCTAAACCATAAAAAAAAACATTAGGAAAACTTAACAAATGCCAGCAACCAAGTCAATAATTAGTGCACACGGTACACAAACGACTCAAAGCCGCGAAAGACAACAACAGCAACAAAACGAGCGCCGACTCTCTGTTGCTCGAAACAACGCGTACTTTTCATATGTCTCTACGGAGCCAAAGAGCAGTGCAATGTCTTTGAGCGCGATCGAAGACGTACCCTCTCCGTCGCCCCGACTCCTGACCCTAAGCAGTGTTGCCGTTACTCAGTCTTGGAGCCAACAATGCCCTTCCCCCCTCTCCCCGATCAATGCACTGCCGGCAGTTTGTGCAATCTCTTCTACCGTGTCATCGGTAACTACCGTTTCTGCAAATACAACAACAACTGCGTCTACGATGTCGTCGGCTCTCCAGCCAATTCTCTCATCGCAAGCTGAACCAACAACAACCACAGCTACTGCTATTACTTCAGTTACAAAGGCAACGAAAACTACGTCAACTTACCAAAACCAAAACAAAACTCAGCAAGCGGGTTCGGCCATACAGACCGGACTTGATCGGTACATTCATATCAAGCGTAAGCTCAGCCCGCAGAATACCGCCGTATGTAACAAGTCAGAAATAAACTAAAAAACCAAACTGAAAATAAAATAAATAAATAAAATACCAACTTAAATAAAAGGAATAGAGCCCGAAGTAACCGCCAAGGAAGTTATCGATGCTCTTAAGGATAAAGGGTTCTCTGCAAAAAACGTTAGTAATATCGTGAACAGAAAAAAAGATCCGCAACCAGCTCGAGCCAGACAGCAAAGTCCTGAAGAAAAATGAAGTGCATCCCATTTATAATCTGCAATACTTATTGCACCGAAGAATTACCGTGGAAGAGCAACATAAAAGAAACGGCCGAGTGTAATGCACAAATTGTCAGGAGTATGGACACACCAGGGCTTACTGTTCACCTCGAACAGTCGTAGCTTGTGGAGACTTCCACAACTTGGCCAACTGCCCTGTCAACAAAGAAGACCCCAAAAAGAAAAAATGCGTCAACTGCCAAGGTACCCACACGGCAAACTACAGAGACTGCCCGATCTACAAGGAGATAAAGGACCGAATGCGTAAAGTGACAACAACGCGTCATCAGAGTACCCAAAATGTGTACAATTACCGTACGACGCCGGAAGTATTCTCCGACACGGCTGCAAGATCCTCACTGGGTCAACTAAACACCCAGAAGGGCTGCTCATACGCCGAGGCCCTTCGATCAGGGATGGAAAACCCACTCCAGCCTAATCTGGGAAACGCTCAACAGACCCAACTTCAGTCGCAAGGCAGTCTGGAATCTATGATGATCACCATGCAAAAGAAGTATGATGGAATTCTTGGTCATTCATGAAAACAACCATGCAAACACTGGTTCATAACCAGAACATGGTGCTACAGCTACTTGTAGCTAAGCAGTCCAAATAACAGATGGCAAATCTACGAATAACGATGTGGAACGCCAATGGCGTTTCACGGCACAACCATAAAGTGACACAGTTTCTGAATGATAATCAAATCGACATTATGCTACTGACAGATACGCACCTCATAAACATATACAACTTCCAAGTAAGAGGATACACACAGATCATCCAGATGGTAAAGCCCACGGCGGAGCCGGCATCTTAACCAGGGAACGCATCAAGTACCACTTTCATCGAAGTTTTGCAACTAATTATTTGCAAGCCACGTCTATTCCAGTGCAGTCAGGCAACGGATACCTCGCCATAGCCGCTGTCTACTGCCCACCTCGCTTTACATTTCTGAAGGACAATTAATGGACTTTTATAACGTGCTTGGAGATCGTTTTAAAGCCGTAGGAGACTATAATGCCAAACACACGCACTGGGGATCACGCCTTGTGGCTCCCAAAGGAAGGCAATTATACAATGCAATCATAAAACCGAACAACAAATTAGAATACGTTTCCCCTGGCAGCCCCACATACTGGCCAACAGACCCTAGGAAAGACCCGGACCTAATAGACTTTGCGGTGACAAAAAATATTCCACGCAATTTAATAAGCGCCAGAGCACCATTCGCCAGTGCAAATAACTCTCCTTAAAAGCACAAAAAGCAACTGGTTAAAATACAAAAAGTATGTAAGCTCACACATCAAATTAAACCCTCAATTTAACCTCGCAACGGACATCGACGGCTCTACCGATGCTCTTGAAGAAGTAGTCGTGGAGGCAGTCACACGTATTAAAGAGATGCCTCTGCAACTTGCCACAAAGTTGCATTCGGCCACGCCCACTCTAACGCCCACAAACCGCGGAAAACTATGGCGTCTATAATATTATTATGAATGCCTTCGTTTCACCTTGTTTAACTTATTTCTGTTAATATCTATCGATTTATTACAGATTTTTCAAATCGGAACATTATTTCGCTATTTATAAAGAAATTGAGGTTATAAGGCCTCACATGGGCAGTGACGTCACTATAAACATACTCAACATACTTCCTCTGACAATAGGTGGCGCCTTGTGAATTTCCACTAGCAAAATGAATATTTTAAAATTGTGTAAAACAGTAAAGGGTATTTTATAGTCGCGGCACTCGACTATAGCGTTTCCTTTTGTTTTTTATTTTATTTGTTATTTATTTCAAATCAAAATTAATTTTTTATCACACTTTTCGATTCTTAAAAAATTTTAATAAACAATAACATGGCAAGCAAAGATATCAAAAAGCTTAAAATAAACGAGATGGAATAATGCGGAGTATATACCGAACACAGCAGTATTTACAGGAGGGTCGACTATCTCTATATCCAGTCGTGCGTTTTCACACATTGAAAATGCCTTTTTGATTCAGAATCAAAACAAAGCAAAAGACGCAGAGGATTTGTTGGAAAGAGACTGCTGGAAAAGACTGCCGTAATGGCAAAAGCATTACTAATTTCGCTAATAAGCAAAGGCAGGCGTATGAGCGCCGATGATGCTGCACCGCCTGTGATTCACACTTCCCAATGCCGTTTGCCGAGCGTTGGTCTTCCAACCTTCAGCGGAAAGCACTCCGAATTAAAAAATTTTATAAACCGTTTCGAATTATTTGTCGTCAAAGATGACACTCTGCACGATATTCAAAAATTTAATCATTTGATATCGTGTCTGGGTGGCGACGCTTTAGGCACAGTCAGGGCGATCCAAGTCACTGGGGTTGATTACCCCAAAGCCCTGGATAGCCTGAAGGGGGTGTACGAATTGTGTAATGATTGTCTGATTTTCTATGACAATATATCGACACTTTTCATTCTGCCGAAAATGTCCCAGCCGTCAACTATAGCCTTGAGAAATCTGACCGACACAGTCAGAGCTCTTTATGATTATCTAGTGTCTAGTGGGGATGACAAACTGATAACGAATGCCATCCGCTTCCATTTAATAATAAGCAAAGTCGATGCAGGAACAAAGAGAAAGTGGGAAGAACAGTTGAACTATACTTATCTTCCCCTTGGAGCGAATACCAGCACATGGTCGCCGAAAAGTCTTCCAAGCCCAAAAATGTTCAGCCGAGCAATAAGTTCCCGAAAAAGAGTGGAAATAAAAGTTTTTCGTTGGTCGCAGCCAGGGACGACCCCGCTTTATGCGTGTTTTGCGCCTCGGCAGAGCATCAAATAGGAAATTGCACTTCTTACGCTTCCTTAAAGGTGCAGCAAAGGTTCGCTTATGCCCTTATGTGCCTTCGCAAGGGCCACACTGTTCAAAAATGCAAATCGAACAGGTACAGGGTGTGCAAATCTTCTCACCACACATTGTTGTACAGATACTCTGCTAATACATATCTCGCGTTGCCGCCTTCTTCTCAGCCCGCGCTCACGCAAGAGCCTCCATCCACTTCGCATGTTTTGCATGCGACTGTAGCGGCGAGTTATTCTTGCCACAGCTATCGTGAGCGTGTTAACGAAAAGCGACGAAATTGTGATGGCTCGAGAGTAGCTTGACTCTGGTTTACAGAGACTACAAATTACAATACAATACAAAAGAGAGGACTTGGGTATGAAATTGCGGGGCATAGTGCTCAAGCAACAAAAAAATATACGCAAAAGTGAACTCGCGAATAGGAAGCAGTCAGTTGTCGTCCGATTTTTATGTTTTAAAAAATATCTCTGGTTATCATCCGGATCAAGCGGTGAACACCAGCGGGTGGAGGGTACCTGAAAATATTAATTTGGCAGATCCATTCTTCTTCAAGCCCCAAATTGACATGCCTATCGGCGCAGATTCATTTTTTGAAATTTTATCAGTTGCCCAGATAAAGCAAGGGCTAGAACTTCCCATTTTACAAAAAACTGTTCTCGGCTGAAAAGTGTCAGGGAGATGTGCCTCGGAAAACAAAATAAAGGCAGAAAATTCGTGCATCTCAGCTGTCAGGAAGAAGCGTCAATCACCCGCAGAAATTTTGGTCTGTGGAGTACTTGCCGCCTAAGGCTAAAGTCCATACTCCTGAGCAGCAACTTTGTAAACAACACTTTGAGAAAAATACTCAAAGACCGTCGACTGGGAGATTTTCGGTTCGTCTGCCGTTCAAATCTGATCCAATAACTCTTGGTTCCTCATATAAAGTTGCGAAACGTAGATTTTTGTCGCTTGAAAGGAGATTGTCAAAAGATCCTTCGTTAAAGAAAATGTATCTGGATTTCATGAAGGAATATGTATCACTGGGCCACATGTCCTCTACTAGTGATAAAATTCCAGAGGGCCCACACTATTTCATTCCGCACCAATGCGTGCTGCAGCCTCAAAGCACCTCAACCTAGATGAGAGTGGTATTCGATGCCTCCAGCCTCATATCGACGCAGGTTGCATTGAATGACATCCTGATGGTAGGCCCCACGATTCAAGAGGAGCTATATTCTACGCTGCTTCGGTTCAGAATGCACAAGTTTGCCCTTGCATCGGACATTAAGAAGATGGACCGCCAAGTGATGGTCGACGAAGCTGACCGAAGGTGAGATCCTTCTGAGTCTCTGAAAATCTTCAAGTTGAATACCGTAACATATCGAACTTCGCCAGCTTGGAGAGATGGAGCAAGCTAAGTATCCAAATGCTGCGAGGGTCATTCAGAAAGATTTCTATGTTGACGGTATGTTGACAGGCGCCGGAAGCGTTGAGAACCTGCAAAGCCTTAGTGATGAAGTTTTTCTTATTTTGAATGGGCAAAATGGTTTTTAAACTGCACAGAGATCTTCGCATCTGAAAGCGCTGTTATGCCATTATTGGCAGACGTAACCAAAACCCTTTGAGTGGCTTGGTTACCTGGCAAAGATTACTTTCAATTTCGGTTGGATGACTCTTTTCTGGATCTTTGTGCGACAAAACGAAACATACTCTCGGCGACTGTTCGGCTTTTCGATCCATTGGGCCTCTCGGCGACTGCGCGGCTTTTCGATCCTATTATGCAAATATGCTTTTACAGGAGCTGTGGCTTCGAAAAATAGATTGTCGTGGGAAGCCTTTAAGGCAACTTTGCTTCAACTGCCCAATGTTTTGGTACCGCGATTCGTTCAGACAGATCCGCAGGTTCCGATTGAGATACACGGTTTCGCTGACGCTTCCATGCGAGCATATGAAGCGTGCATCTACGTTTGCACTCAAACTACTGAAGGTTTAAAAGTGTCATTATTGACAGCCAAATCAAAAGTAACTCCCCTCAAGACTAAAAATTTGCCTCGCCTTGAGCTGTGTGCAGCTCACCTTTTAGCAAATCTTCTTAATCGTGTACGACACAAATAATTAATTGCCCAATAAGTACAGTTGTCCTATAGACTGACTCCGAGACCACTCTGCATCGTCGTTGTCCGTTTTCGTCTCGAACAGAGTAGCGGAAATGCAAGTGTAGTCAGAGAAAACAATTTGGCAACACGTCCCTACGGAAGTGAACCCAGGGGATATAATGCTCAAGGATGTGACGTTGATAGCTCGTCACGTCCATCTGGTTCGCTGGGCCTTCGTTTTTACTCGACTTAGAAAGCAATTGGCCTGTAAACTCACACTTCGAACCAGTTTCAGAAGTTGTGTCTATGGAGTTAAGCAAGTCGGCGTTAACTGTGATCGCTACAACAGAGCCTAATGGCGTGCTTCAGAAAATAGAGTCCTTTTCGTCGCCCCTGAAGCTTCTGAGAGTGTTTGTGTAGGTTTTTCGATTCATTCGAATGTGTAAGAAAGTGTCAACGCCTTTCGAACAAAGTATTACGCCAAAAGAAATGAATTTTGCGTTCGAAAAGATTGTAAAGGTAATCCAATCTCACGAATTCGGATTTCGGAATTCGGAAACAGAGACCGGTATCACCAAATATTCAGAAATTGAATCCTTTTGTGCAGGAAAATAGCTTAGATTGGTGCTCCTCGACGTTGCTCCGAGTTGGTGGTCGGTTTTTGAATGCTCCTATCCCGTACGAAGCGAATTTTCCGTTGTTGCTGTCGAAAGGCTCGCAATTCGTTAAATTTTACGTGTCATACCTGCACGTTACGAATTGTCACGCTGTTCCTCGAGCTCTTGTAAGTCTTCTGCGCGAAAAAATATGGTTAGTCAATGTTCACGAAGTATATCGCCGAACTGTTCGTTCGTGCACCCGCTGCTTCCGGTGCAAGCCGAAACTCTTGACGCAAATAATGGAGAACTTGCCATCAGATTTCGAGCTCTCCGCCCTTTTAATATCTGCCGCGTTGATTTTTGTGGACCATTTAGCACAACCTATCGAATTCGTGGCAAGCCACCGTTCAAGTCGTATATGGCCTTGTTTGTGTGTTTTGCGTCCAAAGCGGTCCACTTAGAGTTAGTGTCTTACCTCACCACTGATGCTTTTTTATTGGCTTTTCAAAGGTTCGTGAGTCTCCGCGGGATCCCGGAGAAGGTTTAGTGCGACAACGGCACCAACTTCATCGGCGCAGACCGCCACCTGAAAGAATTCCGGTCCCGTCTGGAGGAGCAGGAGGACGGTCTGCAAGCATTCGCATCAAAAAAAGGATGCGAGCTTGCGTTCATACCGCCCAGAGCACCTCACTTCGGCAGACTATGGGAAGCGAGTGGGAAGTCTGCAAAGCACCTATTCCTTCTGACGGTCCGCAACGACCTCTTGACCGCAGAGGAGCTCGGGACTCTTATCGCCAGCGTGAAGGCAGTCCTAAACTCGAGGCCAATCGGAGCGCAAAGCACCGACCCCAGCGACGGCGAAATCCTAACCCCGGACATCTTCTGATCGGCGACCCGCTGTTGGCTTCACCAACGTCGTCACTTCCGGACCAAATCAGCCCAACCTGCTTGCGGGGATGGCGCAATGTCTTGTGTCTTAAGCACAGGTCTTGGCAGCGATGGTCCCGGGAGTACGTCTCGAGCCTGCAGAGGCGGCCAAAGTGAAACCAGGAGGTCCCAAACGTCGACGTGGGAGCGCTCGTCGTCGTAGGAGAAGGCAACATGCCGCCCCAGCAGAGAAGGATCGGGCGCGTGCACCGCCACGCACGTCGGCGCCGACGGCAAGGTCTGAGTGGCGGACCATCCATAGATTGGCGCTTCTAACTGTACAATCCTGAAAGACGTCGTCCCTTCAGAGGGGGCGGTGTTCGGTCATTCTGGTATTTCAGTGTGAAAAGGGGAGCGGGACCCAATAAAGCTTTTCGCTCAAGCAAATTCGGCCGCCACTCTCCTCGCTCCCCCTCTCGCAATAGTCTTCATCTCTGTCCATAGTATAAGATAATTTAAGTCGAATAAAAGAGTTCAAATTGATACTCCCTTTCGTTCGCACGCGCCGTGCCTTTTCGTCACAGTAAATTCAATTTCGAAGTAATAAATTAAAACCCTGCATTCCTATTGCTTTACAATTAGTAATGCTTGGTTGAGTGTATGAACCAGGTCTTTTATTATAAATAATCATTTGCATCCGAATTGATACGTTTTCACCACGTAAATTTACTAAATCTCCGCTTTGATCTACGATGCGTTTGGAGAGTGTGCTTATTTCATCACAGCTGATTGGCTTGTAAATGAGATTATGGACCGAATTCATGGAACGTATTTTTAGGTGTGTTATCTACATATGAACCACTAATGATGTTACATTCCAACGAATAGTATTAATTTTTAAAATATTGACAGCCTGATCCGAAACATATGTTTTTGTTGGCTGTGGCTCTAAAACTCTTTTATCAAAACCAAAAAGTTGACCAATTGATCGTTCCTTATCAAAGTAAAGCGGCTCCCGAGTGCTGGTTATATCCACTTGAAGAGTATTGTTATTGCTCTCAATTTTAAAAGCTTTTTCCATACCGGAATCTTTAAGTTTTTTATAAATATAATCAGTTATATCATTTAGTTCATAGGATCCAGTAGGAATTGTGATTACATTAGTTCCAATATGGAAGAGATTGTTCTTTTTCGTCTACATTTGGGATTGAATTGAACATATTAAAATCAATTAATGCACACTCAAAACGTCCATCCAATTCGATTGGTGGAAAATAGTTTGTATTTATAACAGAAGTATTTCCATTCAAGGACAAGGTCACTGATCTAGACAGAAAGAAATCTGTTGTTAAACTGTGGAAATGTTTATTTCTAATCTATTTTTATACCAAATTCATTACCTTTTTTAAGTCAAAATAAATTGATCAACACCTTTTCTATATCTTCCATTATCCATTATCGTTATCTTTACATCTAAGCAAGAATCAAAATTTATCCTCACAACATTTTTTACAAATTTCCACGAATGTGTCGTACCCCATATCTGTATTAATATGATCTCTATATATGTCGCATATTTAAATCGTCTTGTTTAAACATTATTATAAAGTTTGCATTATCACGAATCAAGTGTTTAGGTATATGGGTATATGTTTGACATACATAAAAGGAATCAATATTCTTATGACGACCCATACAAAAATATGATCTTATGTTGTCTTGTTTTTCACAAGCTACATCATCAAATATCATAATAGAATTATTTTTTGCTTCACTGGGGTCTAATACACCATAGTTATGAAAGAAAGTATGATATAGGTTTTAATAGGTTTTTATTAATTTTTCCAAGTACTCATATTTAGGTTGATATAAGCTCTTAGAAAACACGTAAACATTGTCGAATTTCAATCCGCTTGGACTCTTTATCAAACTGAGCATAATGTTGGTTTTACCACAATTTGATGGTCCAACAATAAGAGCTCTTATTGTATTAGGTAAGAGAGAACTATGTCGTGGAAGTTGTTTTTTTCTCGTTTTCATCGTTGATATTCTAACGATATTTTTTTGTTTATTAATTATTAAACTAATTCTCAATGCTTATGTACCTCATTCGATGAGAAATCTTTGATGATTAAAGATCAATATAATGGAGAAGCGTTTTTATAATAAATGTTTTCAATTGTAAACGAGGTGGTGGTCTTGTCAACAACTTAATGAATAGATTTCCGCTTGAAGCCCATATACCAGGATATAAATTTTGTGGGTCGGGTACACACATAGAAAAACGATTGAATCCAGGTGATCAAGGAATAAATAAACTGGATGAGGCTTGTAAAGAACACGATATAGCATATTTTTACATGATATATTTACATGATCGTCACATTGCAGACTCTATATTAATTGACTATGCTTGGTCACGTACTCTTGGTGAAAAAGCAGCAGCAAATTTGGTGACCAACATTATGAAAGCAAAGAAAAAATTTGGAATGGGAATATCAAAAACAAAAAAGAAATGTAAAGGGTAGACGACGAGAAAAAAAGTAAAGATAACGAATCTGTCGACTGTTATTAACGCTGCTACTAGAACATTAAAAAAACAAAAGCCATTGGACAATTTGAGTGCAATTAAAATTGCACGAAAATCAGTTCAATCGACAATGGGTTCAAAGAAAAACGTGAATGTACCAAGAATCATTCATGTACCCAAAACTTGTGGTTTTTTACCAATCGTATATATTTTGACTGCCCTAAGTGTCCTCGGTAGTTTAGCTAGTGGAAGTGCAGCCATTGCAAAAACAATAAACTACGCTAGAATGGCGAAAGAGGATATGGAGGAGAAGAAACGACATAATAGAAAAATTGAAAGTGTTGCTGTAGGAGAAGGGTTATAACTCAAACCGTATAGAACATGTTGGGAATTCTACCTGACACCATATAGTAAGGGATATGGTATTAAGAAGCGAAAAAACTAATTTGTCAGCTACCCAAAAGACCACTTTCAAATATAGACAAGAATTCAATAGATGTAATAAGAAATCTATTTTGTCAAAGGCAATGATGCCTGAAAATGGAAAGTTCCTCATCTTCAAGGCGGAATCTAAAAGCAGGAAGATTGGAAAATACCTTGTTCTAGAGTTGGAGGATTACTTTCTATACACCACGGAAAGGTATACACATCCTCGGGAGGAATTTATTGAGGAAATGGTTGATGGGAAATTTATTATTCATAAAAAGAATAATAATTTATACTTAGAAATAAGAAAATTAAATTATAAAAAAATAAATAAATAATAAAAAACCAATATTTTATATTACGTTGAATAAATACAATTTTAAAATCTATATAAACAATAAATGTTTTATTTCATGGGATGGATGGGGCGTATATAAATATTACAAGTTATGGTTTCTAGTAAACAGTATAGATCGAGTAACTGAAGAGTAATTACATAAAGAATATATATTTTTGATCTAAATTTATGCAGGTTTCAATAATGAATGTGTTAGCTCAGTTAACAAAAGCGAGATCTGCCTTGAAGAGAAAATTTGATGACCTAAAACATGTAAAGAATCAAAGTGTTATAGAGTTGGAGGAAATATTTAAACCTATTTCAGAACCTTTACATGAACTTGTTAACGAAAATAAAAACAGATATGTAGGAGCCAAGGTTAAACGTGAATTATACGGAAATGAAAAGTATGAGAATGATATGACAGATGACGTTGATCTGTACCATAAAACCAATGGGAGACAACATAAGACAAAACGAAACATATCTCATTACCGATCTATGAATGATAGTGATTCGTATAATGATTTCTTTTCACAAACAAATGTTTTTGAAAAAGGAAAGAAAGACGAAACATATAATGATGATGTGCACAAAGGGAGTGAGCCGGAAGCTATATCAATGCCTACAAAAGAAAATGAAATGAGGGAAGATATAAATATAGAAGACAAGACAGATAATAAAAATTATGATTTTAATATCAGTCATTTGAGTCGGGAAAATATATTGGACAAGGCTTACGGACCAAAAAAAGTTTAGATAAACTATTAACATTAGGGAATAGTGAACTAACAAGAGGAAACGCTATAGTCGAGTGCCGCGACTATAAGATACCCGTTACTGTTTTACACAATTTTAAAATATTTATTTTGCTAGTGGAATTTACCCAAGCGCCACCTATTGTCGGAGGAAGTATGTTGAGTATGCTTATAGTGACGTCACTGCCCATGTGAGGCCTTATAACCTCAATTTCTTTATAAATAGCGAAATAATGTTCCGATTTGAAAAATCTGTAATAAATCGATAGATATTAACAGAAATAAGTTAAACAAGGTGAAACGAAGGCATTCATAATAATATTATAGACGCCATAGTTTTCCGCGGTTTGTGGGCGTTAGAGTGGGCGTGGCCGAATGCAACTTTGTGGCAAGTTGCAGAGGCATCTCTTTAATACGTGTGACTGCCTCCACGACTACTTCTTCAAGAGCATCGGTAGAGCCGTCGATGTCCGTTGCGAGGTTAAATTGAGGGTTTAATTTGATGTGTGAGCTTACATACTTTTTGTATTTTAACCAGTTGCTTTTTGTGCTTTTAAGGAGAGTTATTTGCACTGGCGAATGGTGCTCTGGCGCTTATTAAATTGCGTGGAATATTTTTTGTCACCGCAAAGTCTATTAGGTCCGGGTCTTTCCTAGGGTCTGTTGGCCAGTATGTGGGGCTGCCAGGGGAAACGTATTCTAATTTGTTGTTCGGTTTTATGATTGCATTGTATAATTGCCTTCCTTTGGGAGCCACAAGGCGTGATCCCCAGTGCGTGTGTTTGGCATTATAGTCTCCTACGGCTTTAAAACGATCTCCAAGCACGTTATAAAAGTCCATTAATTGTCCTTCAGAAATGTAAAGCGAGGTGGGCAGTAGACAGCGGCTATGGCGAGGTATCCGTTGCCTGACTGCACTGGAATAGACGTGGCTTGCAAATAATTAGTTGCAAAACTTCGATGAAAGTGGTACTTGATGCGTTCCCTGGTTAAGATGCCGGCTCCGCCGTGGGCTTTACCATCTGGATGATCTGTGTGTATCCTCTTACTTGGAAGTTGTATATGTTTATGAGGTGCGTATCTGTCAGTAGCATAATGTCGATTTGATTATCATTCAGAAACTGTGTCACTTTATGGTTGTGCCGTGAAACGCCATTGGCTCACTACTACCCTAAAAAGGCAAAAATTTCGGTAATTGGGGGTCTCAATATAGGCCCTCACTAAAAAAAAAAAAAAAAAAGTGTTTGGTGTCATTGGAAAGCATTTTTCAAGCCCTTTCCAGTGGTATGCTTTATACGATTGTAAGTTAAAAACTGCAACTTTTCATTAAAACGCTTAACAATAAATTTTTACACCTCCGCGCACAAGCAGATATCAGCACACACTTGAGGGTTGGGGTGAGTTCGCACCTCCACGCACAAGCAGACCTGAGCGCACACTTGAGGGTAGGGGTGAGTTCTCAGGTGGACTCATCCAAGGGATAGCAAAGGGTCACGTCTTCCAGAAAACCAATGGAGGGAGGATCTTATAGAATACCTGACTCAGGCGACACATACATACCGAGTATCAGTGCATACAAGTATTTAAAATTTTAAAATCAAGTCAGCTAAATGTAAAACTGATGTACTATAATCAGCCTATGTCCTATGTTCTAGCTACTTTCAGCTTAAGGCCAGAAATTTTTAATTGCTTCACGATCGAATGCAAGTGCTGACAACGTGGTTACAAGTAAATATATATATAAAGGTAAAATGTTTATTTCATAACGATTGTGCATGACCGTTTCCGATTCCTTTTAAGTCTTAAAAAAAAATATTTATTGCAATTGACGGTGTTCTGACCGTTACTTCCCACACACCTGTATTTACATTCGTGGAACCCTTGGGCATCGTTCTTATCAAGTGAACATAGAAAGGGAAAATCTTTCTTACACGGAGATTGTGCACGAACTATCCCGCTGTCCGTAGAAACCATTAAATGGAATATTTACTACACTTGTCATTTTCCTGACCAGTCTTCCGCACACACCGATATTTACTTTCACTGAACTCTCAGGCCTCATTATCATCATCCGTTAATTTGTTCGCCATCCTTGTCTTCCTTATCCTTCAATACCATATGACTGAAGTCCGGGGCTCCTATGTATACTCAAAACCAATACGATTGGTTCTAGGAGTAAAACATACCTGTATGCACTCCCTATTGGTAACATTAGGTGAACATAGTCTAGAGACTATATAAATGACACCACTCAAATTGCTCAGAATCAGTTACTCAAAGGCCTCAGAAATACATCACTATGGATCTTACTGTTGAATTTTATAATTCTTTTGAGGCTGATAAGACCCTCGTTAACCAACCTTTCGATATAAACGTTAAAGTTATCGGGTCAGATGAAATCGATGACCAGGACTCCGATGTGGAAATTATTGAAGATTCTGAGCCGGACTGCGCATTGGATCTCGATGATGAAGACACCGTGGACCGATACCTACGAGAAGTATTCGAACCACCCTCATCGTCAACTCAAACCACTCCATCAGAATTGGATTCTTTAGGCTTTGAAGACTTTCCTATGGGTAAGGATACCCAGGAAGTTCTAAGAAAACTTATTCTACTTGAACAAAGCGAAGAGCAATATAAGAATATGCAGTGTGCTCAAACGTTTGATTTGAATGAGTCTGAGCCTAGCCTGTTTCCAAATGATGATCACATTTTTAATGAGATAATTGAAAATGAACCGCAGACAAAATATCAACAACTTATGGATGACGGACAGGATAGTGTTTTAATGGATGTTCTCTTAAGATTAGATTCCTAATATTTGTATATTTGTCTTAAAACATTATGAAATAAAAACACGTTATATAAATTCAATATTTAAAGTTTTTGTTCTTTATTAGATATTTCTCTTTCGTTTTATTTATACTTTTTAATTCAGCATCGTGCATCAATATCATGTGCATATTAAAATCGTCTCGCAGCCAAAATTTCCGAACATCAGTACAGAAATAACAGTAGTAATAAAAGGACTTTGATTTTGTATAGCTAAAGTTGTGTACTTTTAAGGTATGAACTTTTAGACTGTTGCGCGTAGTAAAAGATTTTGATTCCGAGCATAACTCACAATGAAACTTGCCCATTTTGATGTGAAACTGAACTGAGTTTTTTTTAAAAAAATACATCTATTTTAAAGAGTTTTAAATGAAAAATTTTATATTATATACTTTAACTGTGTTGTGGTACACCTGTATATAATATATACATATATATAGTGTGTACATGAAAGAGTGAAATAGATATATTTCTTCATGTATAAAAGACCATGTAATTCATGTAACAAATTAGTATTCAACGACTAGTGACTAGAACACCACGACTCCAATCTCTAACCAATCAAAAATGGTATATAAACATTTCTTTATGTATATAATCCTTCCTAATCTACTTATTCCTTATAGGATTTCTTAGAGACCCTAAATGAATCAAAACCTGTTATTGGTTATACGAAAATTGAAGATCTATGTATTGGGTTTGATTATAAGATCACCGGATGTAAATTAAGGAAAACACCTTATGGAACTAAAATATGCCTTTATTTAACCAATAAGGAAAATGAGGATATTTGGATATTTCTACCAAAAAGTTATGTAAACAAATTTTCTACTAAGACACCATTTAAGAAATTGACTGAGAACGGAATTTCTCATATGGTATATAAAGGAAAGGATCCCAATAGATATAGCTGTGCTCAAATTGAATTTATCAGTAAATAAATGAAGTAAATAAATGAAGTAAATAAGAAATTCCCCTTATAAAAGATTGAATTTCTTATTCCAAAATCAGTCTTAGTTCAACCTTAACAAGTTACAAGTCTTACAAAAATGCACGCTAAACAAATTGAAGTCTTCTTGATGCAGTTTGAAGACATGTTATTCGAGCAACACCTCAGGAGGCTTGAATATTTAAAAGCCACCCTTGAGGACTTAGCGGAAAAGGAGTTAATACATTCAAAGTTTGGATTCCACTACAAACTTTGTCCTTGGAGTGATGAAGATGCTACATCTGGACCAGACACATGTCAGTGTCATATGCTGCCGATATTAGAAGACGAGGCCCTTAATATTATGCTTAAATATTATAAGTTAAACCAGAGATTGTATCGCTCAGAAACATTAAATAAACTCAACTAATAATAAAAAAAATTTTATTTACTTTTTGAAATTTTTCTTAAACATTTTAAGTATTTGTTTATCATTATAAGTAAAGTCGTTTTTCTTGAAATTTTTCAGGAAGCACTTAAGTGATTTATTTCTACATTTAAAAAGTCCGAACAACATACAATAATGACCACAGGTGTTAGAAAAATATCCTTGGGCGTTTGATCTTAAAAATGTTATGAATTCCTTTTTCTGCGGATATTGACCATATGAATCGAAAAATTCAGCTGACTTAGGGCTATCAAAATAGAAGGCAATCCAATGAGTTCCAGGTTTATCTGATGGATCGGTATTCGCAATAATAAGAGCCGGATACTTTTTTATAGTTTCAGGTAACTGGTCCGAAGGGAAAACTCCTTTAAAAATCAATCGTGTTTTTGCATGCTTTGATAGCAAATATTTAATTTGTAATGTATTCATGTTAAAGGAGTAATCGTATGTTTCTATGCTTATCAATATCAATCATGGAATCGTATTCGCAGTACACCAGACAAGTAACTGCTTCAGTAAGTGGTTCAGAGAATCTTCCTTCGATTCGTATAGTTCCTTGGGTTATTAAATTCGCACAAACACTCGAATTTGAATGATCGGCAGTTAGGTCAAAAGCCAATATAAAACTGTTTGTGTCAAACATTTCCTTTGTAATTTGCAGACCACGATCATAATGTTTTATCCCACTAGATCTGAATAGCATATTATAGCCCCGTGAGCTCTGAACATTTTCACCATTCGAGTAATCAAACTCAAGAGCTTGAGAAGGAACTTGAACTCCATTCACCAATAAGTTAAATCGTTGAATTTTAAAATGTTCAAAATGAAATGGATCTAAACCACGGTTTCCTGAGTATGAACGGTTTTTAACCATACAAAACGCTAGAAAATTGGGTAGCTGTCCAATAACTGCATTGTCTATAGATAATGTATTATTTCCTGGGTATATTGTAAAAGATTTTACTTCAACCTTATTGAAAGGGTATATAGCATTTTTGGTCTGTAAAACTCGATGGTGAGCCAATAAAATGCTTGGGTTAACTGTTATATGATTCATGAAAAGTTGAGCTTCCAGTATCTTTAAATTTGACTCAGTACCAGTTTCCATTAAATAAAATGCAGTCTTTTCAATATTAAAATTAATTCTTAAATCAACATTATTTACTAGTAGTTTTGGTTGATTAAATATATCGCCGTGGATTTTTCCGAAAAGTTCCACCTTATTACTATTTTTAAATAAATTTTTAAGCTTTAGATTGGTATCTGGATAAACATATTCGCCTGCCGTTATTCGTCCAAAATTCGGGAAATATCCTTGGGAGGCTAAGTGACTTTCTGAGGCATCACTTCCATAGTTTAAAACTGTTTGCAAATACGATCTATAATGATAATTATTATCACTCTGCGATACTAATATATTATTTAAATAAACTGAGGAACTTCTAAATATAGAGTGTAAGATATTGTTCACTACACCGACATCGTTTCCTACAATGCCGGTACTATCACTTTTCTAAGTTGCACAACAAGTCGTAAATAAACACTTGATAGGTCTCGATATGTTTCACCATTTCCTAAACAGACAAATTCTATTGATGATGCTCCGTCTAAAGAAGCAATTGGATTATATGAAACTTCTTCAGTTCTTATAATGGAACTTTGCGTGGGATGTGGTGCAAACAAATCCAGTTCACTCTTCATGCATTCGATATGGTTATTCATTTTGTCTTAGAAAAATAATGTCGCTAATATTTAATTTTCTTATAGTTCTTTTTCGTTTATGATGCGGTTTGGTTTGTTTACGCTGTTGCTTGGATGTTAAATGATGTCGTTTTTTTCTGGTGCCTCGCTTTTTATTTCTTTTTCCTTCCCCGTTTTGGAATCGGGTTATTTTATCAATTGCTCTATCTGATAAATTTTTCAAAGCAATTTTGCTCTGTTCTTGCAGGATATTTCTTAAGGGCTTTCTCCCGATTTCATTGATTACAGCCTTTCCAGTAGCAGCAGCCTGACTTTTTATAGCAGTTATACCCGAAAGAAAAAGTGGTTTGATATAATTAAAAAGACCACTAAAAAGTTCCCGATTCCTCGTCCTTGTTGAACTATTCGTGGTGATACATAAAGACTTCCAATATTGCTTAAACCACCCCCACATTGGTTTAAATAGTATTCGTGATAAGATTTCACCATGATGACTGTTTTTATTATGAGTAAATAATTTTTAAGCCCGTATT
Source organism: Drosophila eugracilis (assembly GCF_018153835.1). Lineage (NCBI taxonomy): Eukaryota > Metazoa > Arthropoda > Insecta > Diptera > Drosophilidae > Drosophila > Drosophila eugracilis. The sequence continues at coordinate 203,955 of NW_024573705.1, read as the reverse complement.
ATTTATAGACTTTACAACGTCCTTCTTCTTCTGAAATGTAGAGTAACAAAAATCGGAACTGTTGACGTTTCAAATGGAACCTTATATCCGTTTGAATCAGTAATTAGTATTGAGATTTCATTTGGTGACCATATATCAAAGGATAATATTCAATGTTTTTAAATTGAATATTTTTTTTCTTTTCCATTATAATACATTACTCGAAGACAACGAGGTTTTTTACAGCCTACAGATCTAGGTTTAATTATGTCAGTATAAATAAAAATCAACCCATTTTCAGGTGTTTTTGAATCAACGCTTACATTTTTATATCTAAATGTTTCAGCATTTACTAAGCTAACAAATTCCGTTTCTTCACGTATTGGAATTTCTTTATTGGAAGTTTGATTAATATAATTATTGAGATACATGTCTATAATGCCAACTTCCCAATCATCGTTCATGTCTTGTGGGATATTTACAATGTTTGTAAATGCACACTTTACGTTATCAGGAAATACATTTAATGAATCATTACTGAGCAATGTGATAAACATTTCATCTAAATTCCCCATTTTTATTATTTAAATTAAGCACTATTGATAAGAAATCCAACTGATTTTGTTTTTTTCCTATTTGGTTTTTAGCACGAACCGATCTCATTAATTTTTCACGTCCAGACACATATTTAAGATCTTGAAATGGATTTGAATCTATTTTATATTTTTTTCAGCTTTACCCTTAATTTACGTTGTTTATCATTAAGCTTCACTTTTGTCACTGCTCTTCTTTTAATATCTTCTTTATCGTCTAAAAAAGAAGTATCACTTAATTTTCGCTTATCGTCTAACAACTTTGTCCGTTCCTCGGTCTTAAGTTCTCCTTCATCACTATCAGTTGTTAAATTTGTAAGGACTTCATTTTTTGGTAATTTTTCTTCATATTTTATTATTGATTCTGAAGTATCAGGTTTTGCATCATTCCAATCTAATATTTGAGTTTCATTAATTCTGCTAGATATAGGGGTTGATTTTGAATCAATATTTCGAAAGTTAAATGATTTATTACGTTTTTTGTTTTGGTAGTAGCATAATTCTTGCCGTATTTTGATCCATTTGTCATAATCACTTATTTTATTGTTATTCAAAATTGGTAAAAATTTTATATCTATTAGTTCACTACCCCGGTCATTGTTTACCAGTTTTTGGTATGCGTTGGGATGCATTAGAACTACTTTGCTTAAGTTATGTTTATTTTTAATCATCTTTTAAAATTTTTCCAAAAATTCCGGAAAGCAATGAACTGATTAAAATAGGTAGGAAACCACCCTTCTGAATAAGAACTTTTCTCTTAGAGCTTAGGGTACGCTTTGGACATGAGAGATATCGCAATGCATTTTTATACTTTTTAAGAGCATTAAGATGTGATTTTGTAACTTTATGATTGCCTTGTAATGTGTTTAAAACAATCTCTACTAATGTTTTTACGAGGTCACTATCACTATTACTTATAATTGCCTTTCGAAGTTTATTGTTGGCCTTTTGAGCACATACAATAAATGTTTGTTCGCTTTCAAGCGATTTAGATTCTTTTTGTAAACCATTTTCGTCTGAAAAGCACACGGTATATTCGGAATTAAAAATATCCGTTCTAAATCTTAAAAGATCGTTGATTCCTTGAGTAAGATCAATAAGTAAATATCCGTGTGGTTGTTCCGTTACTTCCTTATATATTCTAAATAACTCAGTTGGATTTTCAGGATAAATTTGTCTTGCTAAACATTGAAATTGTAGTTTATCACGAGGGTTTTTAAACATCACAATATATTTTGTGTTTAATGATATGTCTCGGGTATGCGATGACTTATGGAATATATTTTGAGTTACAACTATTACAGATAAATTCCTATGATGTGATCCTTTTGTAAAGAGCTCACATACATTTTTATTAAAAGCCCCCATCATCAAGTCATCCAATATTAAAAGAATGGGTTCATTAGTTTCGTTTTCAATTACATCAGGAACCCCTTTATAGTACTCAACATTATTAAAGTTTTGCTTAGCACTCTCCTCTCCATAACACCAAATAATTCGATTTATCGAAGTATTTAGCACATCATTCTTCTTGTTTATTAAGTTTTCCAAAAAAAAGTTGTTTTTCCTGATCCTGATGGTCCGCAATTCAACATTGTAAAGGAATGTATAAACTGCGTAAACATTTTATTTATTTTTATTTTTTATTATATTTGAAATAGATTTTTTATCTTATCCTTAAACTACATTAGGTTTATTTATGTTTTTCCTGATCGCGTTTTTTAGAGCAGTTCTTCTCGAAGTGAGTATCAGATCCACAATAATTGCAATAAATCAGTTGTGTGTATCCCCTTTTGCGCGGATCATTACCAAACAAACCCTTGAATGACTCCATTGTATAAGACAACTTGTAGGTTCAACTATTTATTTATTACTGAAGCTTAAACATACGTTATAGTATTACAATATACTTCGTAATTTGAGTTTTCCAATATTACAAATAGCTTAAACAAATTATTTAGGGAACATCGTAGAGGAAATTTTGTCTTATGTATTTTACAATTGGTGAAAAAATTGGGTAGTTGGGTTAAGCTTCTTCCGATATCTATATCGATTATGGTCGCTGACAAATACTTTGATAAAAATTTTTTTTAATTTCACCACGAACAATAATTGAACTATACTTATTGAGTGGGGAGAGAATTTCTTCTAGGGCTGTATACGGTATATCTCCAGCGGCCCATTCCAAACCATTTATATTTTGTTGATTTAAATGTTGCTGCTTAAGAGTTTCCTTATCCAATTCTTTTATGTTGAATGGCGGTTTGAAATGAAAGAAATTTGGTATAACCGTTCCTGCTGGCATGAATGCAAGCTCCTTGACAAAAACTTGTTTGTTGTTTCCAAATAAATATTGAAAATCAACAATAACGCTTGAATTACGATCTACAGTGTTCATGATGGTTTGAAATTTTGAACTGGACTGAGGGTGTACATGCGAAGGCCTTTTCCTTTATATACCGGACAGATTAGAATAAAGTTTTAGTTAAAATAAAGTGCTCTAACCAAATAGACATGTGTGTACCGAAAAGAAATAAAACTCCACGAAAGAAACAGGACCATGAGGTCATTTTTGGATTCGAATACTATGTTGTACATAATTTAAAGTTGAAATGTGGTTTATCCACTTCTAAAAAATTTATGCCTATGATCTGGATGCAGCAAAGTAAAAGTAATTTTGTTGGATTTGATAAAGACGAATGGATGCAACTTCTCACATATAAGGAATATATTCAGTTGAAACTGGACCAGTATGACTTCTTGATGCCTGACACAATTATTGATAACCCCTGCATGGCATCTATGAAATGTAATTTTAGATTTAGGAAATCTGATAATCAGTATGTTTTTGTAATTAATCAGTATGGTAACAAAATTGAGTTTGACTCTGAGTCCTGGAGATCCTTACTAAGACTTGGTATATTTTTTACAACCTTCCTATGTTGGAATTCAATATTACGACAACAAGTGGTATATCTTTACTATAATCATATTATTCCTAAGTGTGTGTCATTATTAAAAGTATGACATTCAGTTAGCTGACTTAGAGGGTTCTTTCGGTAAAGATGTACAAATAGATTTAACACGATTATGTTTTGAAATTTCGAAAAAGATGCGTAACGAATTAAAAAAGAGATGTACTTCTATATAAGCAGTCCATATTAACTAAGCAAATATCACTATCAAATAAAAAATAAAACAAAATAAAATAAATCAGCAACCTAAAATGAGTAAACAACAAGTTGTTGATGAAATTCACAAACCGGCACGCAAAAACTTTTTGCGTCGTAAATTTGTTCAGAAGGGGATTAATGATACATGGCAAATTGATTTAGTTGAAATGATACCCTTTAGGAAAGAAAATAGAGGGTATAGATATTTATTGACTGTTATTGACACATTCTCAAAGTATGCATTCGCTGAAGCTGTAAAGTCAAAATCAGCACTGGATGTTACAGAAGCAATGAGAACTGTCTTTAAAGCGAGCAAAAGTAAACCAAAGAATATTCAGTCAGATCAAGGAAAAGAATTCTTTAATTCAACATTTAAAACATTAATGAGCACATTTAATATAAATCATTATCACACTTTCACACATCTTAAGGCTTCAATATGCGAGCGTTTTAATCGAACATTAAAAAATCGCATGTGGAAAATGTTTAGTATGCAAGGAAATTATAAATGGATTCATAACATAAAATATCTTGTAAACCAGTATAATCATTCATATCACCGAACCATTAAAATGAACCCTGCTGATGTTTGCATTAAAAATGAGGAGTTCATTTTGAAAACGGTGTATAATTTCCCTAAAGTTTTTCCAAAACATAAATTTTCTGTAGATGATTTTGTTCGAATAAGTAAATATAAGGGAGCGTTTATGAAGGGATATGAACCCAATTGGACAACGGAGGTTTTTAAAGTTATAAAAGTTAAGTCTACATATCCAGTAACATATGAGCTTCAAGATTACAGAGGAAACTCTATTGATGGGTTTTTTTTTAAAAAGAACTTTAAAAAAATTTAAAATTAAATTTGATTTTAAAAAAAAAAAATATTAAAAAAAAATTATAAGTTTTTTTTATGGGGAGGGTTTTTTTTTTACCCCCACTCTTGGATTCCCTGTAAATAAAATTCTTAAATAATAAAACGCAATTAGATATATTTTTAAACATTTATTTATTCACATATTTTTCTTAAAATAAAATTTTAATAATACAAAATATATTTACATATTTACATATATACTTTACAATAGATTATTATCTTGATCACTATTTATAATATGTTCAATTTTATAATGACCATGAGCTAATGTATTACAATTATCTGGTAAAATATATCTCTTATCATCCTTATAATTAAGACTTATTTTGTTCATAATTTCTGTATACAAAGTATGTGATCTACTACGAATTACACGCTGTGCTCCATAAAATGTTTTTTTATATTTTATACATTCAATATAATCAGTATGACTTAGTTTTTTAATAACAGATTTTTTAACTCCTTTAATTTTTTGAATAGATTCTGTTTTATTTTTATCTTTTGCAACTACACAAGAATATGCCTTAGCTTTAAGACCAGCAAAGGAAGTCATAACATCTCCAGCATGTTCATCCTTCATTTTTCCTGGTTCTCTATTATTGGCCTGAATTATTTGGTATTTATTTTCTAACTTATAATTTGAGGTATCAAAGCGATCGGGATTTGCTTTTATAGTCTCATAGAAATCATCCTCTGATGACAAAATAAAGGAGTCTGTATCCATATATATTATTTTCGTAGATGGACTTTTAACTAATAGAAAGTTGTAATAAAATTCATACATAAGCCACTTTGATAATTCTAAAACTGCTACTCCTATGTATATGGGCTTATCATACATTATTTGTGATGGTGTCGATTCAATTGCCGCTAAATCCGTTCCAAATAACTCAACGCTATGGAAATCATTTCTAGCTATACGTTGCCTAAAGCCTGGAGAATTTTGTCTAGACTCATAATGTTTTACTAGAACTACTTTACGACGCTTTTCAACATTTTCCATAGTTTTTCCGTATACGGCATTATTCATTAACTTATAAAAATTTTTTTCGAAGTCATTTCGTGCTAATTTTCTTTGATTAGTATTTAAATCAATATAGGGTTTTAACCAGCATGATTGTGTAAATGACAAAATCCTATGAATTTTTCGCAAAATCAAGCCATGCTGTAAACAAAGCTGAAGCTGTTTTAAATGAATTATGTACCCACTTTTGTTAGTTAAGTCTGCTATCAGTTTGGCCTGCTTGCCTCCTGGGGGAACTTTATTTTCAGGACAAAAAGGCAAATAATTATGAGAGTCATGTTGATTAGGAGGGTATTCCAGGTCAACTTCTAACATATATCCTACATCACCATCAGATAATATATTTTTATAGTCAAATAATGCGATTTCTTCCCTAGTTAAAAATTTAAACCCTGAAAGTGGTAAGGGCTGACTCATAGCCCATCCATATAAATTATTTGCGTCAATGTAACTTAAGAAATTATTTCGTTTGCTAGGATCAAAGTTATTTAAATACTTATTATTTGCTATGGAAATTCTTTGACTGCATTGTGTTAAGCCCCCTCTTACAGCTCTTTTTAAAAAGTTATACATATCACCATCACTTATTAATTCTAAGTGTACGTTGGTGAACTTTAACATTGCGTCCCATGATATGGAGGGAGCAGTTACATAGTTTATGGGGTCTAACTTATAAATTCTACGACAAATATTTCGAAAGTTTTCAAAGACATCGGCTAAAATTAAAACGTCACTTTCTAAATAAAGCTTTAAGTAATCCCTTATAGTATTACAATTAAAAGTGTCCCAAACTTTCTGTGCAAAACTATAATCTTCAACACTACAATTTTCATCGCTAAGAGAATTATAAAAACTATCAATGCTAGGAAGCTGGGTTTCGTTAAACTTTTCAAAGCTATCCAAGTAATCATAAGGAAATACACCCTTCCTACGCATTTGTCTGAATTTTTCTCCTTGAAATTTGGTTGCGAGAATTTTAAAATCCCTATCTTCCATATAGCTTGATAATTTTTCCAAGCTAGAATTTAGAAACCGTACTGAATCTATATACCTAATTTTATATCTATTTAATGCATTTAGTTTTATAGTTTGTGTAAGAGCTATGTACAATTCTTTATTACAAGGAATGGGGTTTAAATCTCCTTCCAATTCAGTAATAAATAAATGTATATCATACTTAGATAAATTATGAAAAACTACAGGAAAAAATGGATCGCTTAATTTATATTTTGGCTTACAGTTCTTATGAATAGGACCTACGTATTTCCCAGAAAATTGGTCGAAGTGTTTGTCCAGGTCGCCATCGTTGATTACCTTTTCACAGGCGCAGCAACTTCCTTCTTGGTCAAAGTCATCGATTGGATCTGTACTGGGACTTTTTGCTGTGGCCCAATATTTGTAAAATAAACTCAAAGTCCTTTCTTTGAGAGTTTTACAAAATTGCTTAATGCAATCTTCACCTGTAATTTTATAAAATTTAAATTATTTCAAAATTTATTAACATCATTTTTTTAATTTACCTTCATATGTCCATAACTCATTCAGAGTTGGATCATATTTGTGTGCAATGTAGAAGGATACCGCGCACGCTGAATGTTTTTGCACCTTTGTTGTTGCCGAAGTAGCCGGATTATTTAAGCAGATCTCATAGTTTTCAAGGACCGCCTCTATGTCTGCATATATAACTACTGGAGGTGATAGCTTCTTATGATATCCATTGAAAGAAGTGGTCGTATTAGGTTCAGGATAGTACGAAGCCACTTTTCCACATTCAAGCTTATTGTGGGTAGTGTTCGTTGTTGTATAAAACTGTAGACAGTTATCACAGAAATATTTTCCTGCGTGCGATTTTGAATGCTGCGAGCCGCATAATCTTTTGATGCACGTAATATAGGCATAGTGCATATTTTGACGGTTATTAATGCCTAATATATTAACGTGGTTTGGTAGAATCTCTTGAGTTTTAACTGTAGGTCCCACAATTTTTTTACCGTCATTATCAATTTCATACACATTGATGCTAAAATCTTTATTTTTTTCTCGAACTGATTTATTCCTTTTTTGGTAATTGGGAACTCAATTCCTGAAAAATCCAGTCTCATTCCTTCATAATCAATGACTTCTGCATTGATATTTATGTGGTAGTTTGCCGGTTTCGTTAATTTCTCCCGTGAATATTTCTTTTGTTGTGGTGTTGCAAAAGTAGCATTCTGAAATCGCTTGTTAGCTAGAAATGCTAAAATTGCCCACTTAAAACAAAATACGTCTGTGTTTTGAATATTTATTATCGCATTTCGCGATCTTATGGCATTCGGAGCTGGTATGAAACCGCTTGCAGGAATGTTTTCTAGTTTAACTATAGTGGCTTCAAAATAATCAAAGTTCTTGATAGCCCAACCAGAATCCTTTTCCTGGAATTCACTGCTCGATGTTATTAGGGATTCTATTGCGGCATTTAATTCTATAGTAATATTTTCAACTTGATATACCGATCTATATGCCGTTCCAAAGTGTTTCCTGGTTTCAACGGTTTCTCCGTCATCTATTTGTTTCATATAAGTCCCGTACACTCTTAACGAGAATTTGATTGCTCTATATTCTGACATGCAATCCTCAATTATTTTAAGTAGATTTGATTGACAAAATTGATAAAAATCATTTAAGTCAATTACATTTTCGTTGGGACATTTAATTCTATATGTTTTTACAGGAAACTTGGAGTTACTCACAATTTGTGAAATATTTTTATAATTTACATCTTCTCGAACCGAAGCATTCTTATGGTAATCGGTTAGCATATGCTGACGTTCCCTCGACTCAAGATACTGGATACCACAAGTATGACATAAAATTTCTCTTTTTTGCTCTTCTGTATTTCCCGAAATCTTAAGCTTTTTTGTAGGACTATTTGGTTCCTTACCCTCATCCATTCTTATCCGCTTGAGGGCATTTGCTGATGTTGAGGGAATATCGTCTCGAACAATATCTGGTTCCTGTTGTTTTCCTTTATTATCCTTCTTCTTCATTAAAATGCTGAATGCATTTTGCGGTCCTTCACAATTCTTATAGTGCTCGTCAAATTTATAGTTGGGGACTATACGGTAGCACAAGTCACATCTTATTTTAGAACTTGCCATTAAAACCTCGAAGGCATTCCGAGGTTTGGAACACTTGGCATAGTGATCACTAAACTCACACATCTTCACAATCATAGCACACAAATCACATGCAATTGTTGACTCCATTTTTTTGATTTAAACGATGTAGTTTTTAAGTTATTATAATATTTGAAATGTATTTGTATATATATATATATATATATATATTTGTAAAAATTGTTTATAATTTTTAAGCACCGACGAAAATGACAAAGATAAACACAATAAAGCACCGAGACTTTTAATGTAGTTCTGAGGCCTTTGAGTAACTGATTCTGAGCAATTTGAGTGGTGTCATTTATATAGTCTCTAGACTATGTTCACCTAATGTTACCAATAGGGAGTGCATACAGGTATGTTTTACTCCTAGAACCAATCGTATTGGTTTTGAGTATACATAGGAGCCCCGGACGCCAGTCATATGGTATTGAAGGATAAGGAAGACAAGGATGGCGAACAAATTAACGGATGATGATAATGAGGCCTGAGAGTTCAGTGAAAGTAAATATCGGTGTGTGCGGAAGACTGGTCAGGAAAATGACAAGTGTAGTAAATATTCCATTTAATGGTTTCTACGGACAGCGGGATAGTTCGTGCACAATCTCCGTGTAAGAAAGATTTTCCCTTTCTATGTTCACTTGATAAGAACGATGCCCAAGGGTTCCACGAATGTAAATACAGGTGTGTGGGAAGTAACGGTCAGAACACCGTCAATTGCAATAAATATTTTTTTTAAGACTTAAAAGGAATCGGAAACGGTCATGCACAATCGTTATGAAATAAACATTTTACCTTTATATATATATTTACTTGTAACCACGTTGTCAGCACTTGCATTCGATCGTGAAGCAATTAAAAATTTCTGGCCTTAAGCTGAAAGTAGCTAGAACATAGGACATAGGCTGATTATAGTACATCAGTTTTACATTTAGCTGACTTGATTTTAAAATTTTAAATACTTGTATGCACTGATACTCGGTATGTATGTGTCGCCTGAGTCAGGTATTCTATAAGATCCTCCCTCCATTGGTTTTCTGGAAGACGTGACCCTTTGCTATCCCTTGGATGAGTCCACCTGAGAACTCACCCCTACCCTCAAGTGTGCGCTCAGGTCTGCTTGTGCGTGGAGGTGCGAACTCACCCCAACCCTCAAGTGTGTGCTGATATCTGCTTGTGCGCGGAGGTGTAAAAATTTATTGTTAAGCGTTTTAATGAAAAGTTGCAGTTTTTAACTTACAATCGTATAAAGCATACCACTGGAAAGGGCTTGAAAAATGCTTTCCAATGACACCAAACACACTTTTTTTTTTTTTTTTTTAGTGAGGGCCTATATTGAGACCCCCAATTACCGAAATTTTTGCCTTTTTAGGGTAGTAGTGAGCTACTATAGCTATAGCTACTATTGTAAACCCGAATAATATCCTTTACCATAATAAGGTTTAGGAAAACAAATAAGTGAAACATTAATCGATCGTTTTATTACTTAACGGATCTTTGCCCTTGCCCTTGTCCTTGCCTTGCAACGGGCATGAGTGAAAGTGAGAATTAATATAAAAGTCGGTCCAAATTAACTGACGCCCAACGTAACCGACTCACGCGATACGAAGTTTAATGCATTTATAAAAGTAATTGCAATCGGTAGTGACAATTAATTAAATAATTAATAAAAAAAAAAGTACACACAAAAGTGCAGTGCAACAAATTGTCAGAAAAAATACGCCAAAGAAAATTTTTTTTTCAACGAATAAGAAAAAACAACGGGGACAGCCAAAACTCCCCACCCTTCAAAAAAAAAAAAGAAAACGAAAAACTCACGAACTTTGCAAAAATAAAAACAAAACGAAGACAGCGGTAGTGAAAAACAGCGCCAACAAAGACAGCAGCAGCAAAGACAGCGGCAGCGACAACAGCGGCAGCGACAGCAGCGGCGGCGACAACAGCGGCAGCGACGACAGCGGCAACGACAACGGCAGCAGCAACGACGGTGGCAGCAGCAACGACGGCGGGAGCAGCAACAACGGCGGCAGCGAGGATATTAAATTACTTATAAAATTTAAGCAAGAAGATTTGCGACTAGCGGCTGGGGAATTTCCAAGAAAGCGAAACAAACGAAACGAAGTTGATTCCAACGTTTATTGCTGCCAGCTGCTTCGCGGTTCGATCGGTTTATGTTCTCCCGAGAGCAGCATACCATTTCGCATAGCCACGAACAGAAAAGCTAATCAGTTAGATCACAACAACTCGGCTATGCTCAAGCTTGAGTGCAACTGATAAGCTTTTGTACATTGGTTTAAGGTGATTTGTTTACATTTTGGCTGCATATATTCAATTAATCCTTTCTTTTCATCTATCCTTAAAACTAACAATAAAACTTAATCTACTGCTCCAACATTCCGGCCCCGTTGAAGGCCTCCGGCGCTTTAACCTCCTCGTTAGGAGCGTTGCTTACTGGCAGCAATGCGCTTGTGGATGGCGCGCTTGATGACGCCTCCTGACGTCCGTACCTCCGCCACACGCACTCTTCCGTCCTCACCGACTGTTGTTGCCACCACGCGGCCTGTAAGCCACTTTTGCGGAGCATGTTGCCCTCGTGCACGAGCACCAGTCACCCGACCTAAAGATCGCGGCCCTCGACGTACCACTTGTTGCGATGCTGCATGCTGGCGATGTAGTCCTTGGACCAGCTGGCCCAAACCTGCTGCTTGAGATCGGACAGCATTCGCCACCGCTTCAAATATCCGCAACTGCCCTTGCTGGAGATTCCGCCTGTGCCGGACTCTTGCGGCAGCGTGATCAGAGGCTGTCCGATAAGCAGATGTCCTGGAGTCTGGGCCTCTCCATCGTTGAGATCGTTGCCTGGCTACGCGATTGGTCGAGAATTGAGCAGCGCTTCTACCTCGACCAGGTGGGTGCTAAGCTCGTCCGCTGTCAGCTTGGCGTTGCCGACTCCTCGCAGCAGCCGGTGTTTGGCGGCAACCCTATCCTCCCGACGAACCTTTTAAAACGGATAAGAAGCTGTCAGTGGATAAATCTACAACGAGCTCAAGGTGAATAGCCTTTGACGAAAAACACACGAAAACGGCAACATAAGTCTTGATAGGTTTACCGCGGATCTTTAGTCCGCAAATCAAAAAGGGGCGTGCTATCTTGACCCTATCGGCTGGCAAATTGGCCATTATCTGACCCATTAGCACTGGTTTGTATTTGAAACAGTGGACACAGCTACGGACAACTTTCGTGCACGCTTCTCGCGCATTGATTAGCCATATCTGCTGTCTCGAAAGTGATACTATCACCTTGGCGCCGGCATGGTAATGAGTACGATGCAGGTCTCGAAGAAATAGCAAAACAAATTCTGATTTTGCGGACAGTAATATTGGAAATTTGGCATCATACGGAATTTGTGCATTTAACAACCTTCCCCCAACTCGGATTAATTGAAGTGTTACGCCTTCTAGTTCGCTAGTGTGTAAGAAAGGATTTTGACGTTGAAGATGTGGGCTTAAAGTTTCAGATTTCTCTAGCTTGACATATTCTAAACCAAATTCAGATCTTTGATATACTTGGACCATTCTTAGAAACGATAACTTCAGTTCGTTAGCCGAAATAACAATATCGCGATTATTTTTCTTCCCTTGCATAAACCGATTTACATATTCCATAATCCGCAGGAGTTTATTGAATGACGAACATCTTCCTACAAGCTCAATGAAGACATTCGGTTGATTTGTTGTGACGGAACATACTGCCACGCTTTTCTTGTTCTCAGACAAACTCCGGTGAAACTTCAGTCTGATGAGAACGAGGCCACTCGTTAGGATGTCGGAGCAAAAATTCTGGTCCATTTTCCCATAGCGTACAATTTAAACCATTTATATCTGTTCCACGTGATACTAAATCGGCTGGATTATCTACCGTGGGCACATGACGCCAGACAACATTCTCTGAGAGCTCTTGAATTTCAGAAACTCTATTTGCAACAAATGTAGCTAGAGTGGACGGATCCCTCTTAAGCCAGTATAAAGTGACTTGGGAATCCGACCAGAAGTTGATGCTTTCAAACTCTAATTTGTTAGGCAAGGGAAATACTTGAGCCCATAATTTGGCAAGCAGATGCGCTGCACACTGCTCGAGCCTTGTAATCGATTTGGTTTTGAGGGTGGACACAAAACTATTTGTCCCAGCCACGGTACGAATATAAATGCAACAGCCATAGGCGTGGCTCGATGCATCAGCAAATCCGTGGATTTGAACACTGTCATAGGAAGACAAACAAATATATCGAGGAATGGATATCCGGTCAATTTCAAGTAAATTCTGTTTGAATTCATTCCAACTGGTATGTAAATTCATGGGAACCGATTCGTCCCAATCCAGTTTTTGTCGCCACAGTTCCTGAAGCAAGATTTTAGCTCTCGTGATCAGCGGGTTTGATCCCAAGGGATCAAACAAACGGGTTGTGACGGATAAAATGTTGCGTTTAGTTGGTGGTAGGGACTGAAACGAATCCTCCAAACTATAATGAAAGGCATCACTCTGAGGGTTCCATCTCATCCCAAGCGTTTTCACAGACTCGGAAGTGTTGAACACAAGCGATTTTTCAGATCCCTGGGTAGTCATCAAACTTTGGTGATTTGTTGCCCATTTGGCCAGCTGGAAACCCCCGAACTCTAACACCTTGGTCACTTCTTTGCGAATGACTTCCAACTCTTCTAAACTGTTTGCTCCTGTGAGCATATCGTCTACATAGAAGTCACTTGAAATTACCTCTGATGCGACAGGATGTGACTCAGAGTAAATTTTTGCCAGTTCAAAGAGACAACGAATGGCCAACAATGGAGCAGAGGCTGTTCCATAAGTGACAGTGTTGAGGCGTTTGGAGAGCTTGCGTCGACTTTTCCCTCCACACGATAAGTTGGAAATTTCTGTCTTCATTGGCAATATTAACTTGCCTATACATCTTCGAGATATCAGCAGTCAAGGCATATTTGTGTAATTGAAATCTTGCCAAAATAGCGTAAAGCTCCCTCTGAATCGTTGCACCCACCATTAGAGTCTCATTTAATGAGATCGAGGTTGACGTTTTACTTGAAGCGTCAAAAACAACTCGCAACTTTGTGGTGCTACTATCAGGTCTCAGGACACATTGATGTGTCCTGACGAAAGCCTGTGTACTGTTTTCTCAAAGTGCTGCTCGCAAGCAACTTGGTCAGCTGTATACACAGCCTTCGATCTCTCCGGGACGTGTTCCAATTCCCAAAAACTTTCTACAAGAGAGTCGAGAGAACTTATATTTTCACTACCAGTGACGCTGCATACTTAAGCATTATTCGATACGCGTTGAATATACTTTCCCGAAACAATCCATCCTAATAAAGTTTTCTGGATTGAAGGATGTTCTGAACCCAATTTAATTTGGCCTACGCTGAGAAGTTCGAAAAAGGATTCTGCCCCAATTAGTAAGTCTACTTTTGCAGGCTTGTGAAAACGAGGGTCAGTTAATTCAATATTTGCTGGAACTTTCCACTGTGCACAATTGACTTCGCTATCTGGTTGATATGATGAAATGGAGCTTAATACCCAAAAATCAGTAGCGAAACTATGAGCATTGACGCGAGAATGAATCGACGCGTGGACTTTGTGCCGTACTATCGAGTCGTTCTTCCCTACAGTAGTGATATTCAAATAGGATTCCTTCCCGCGTAACCGCAAACGCTGTGCTAAGTCCTCTGCCATAAAGTTTTTTTGAGACCCTGAGTCTAACAGAGCTCGTGCTAATTGAAACTTTCCAAATCTATCCCGTACCTTAACGACAGCCGTAGCAAGAATAACTTGGTCACTACTTGCAACATGACAAGAATGGGCTTGATTGGGATGATCAAATGCTACTGAAGGTGCTTGGGCTTGCGCTTGAGGAAGTGATCCCGAAGAAGTTGATTGCTGCTCTACTCCGTATCTGTGAAGAAGTGTGTTATGAGGTTTGGAGCAAAGGCTTTTGCTTTGCACTTCTTGACTGGATGACCTGGATTCAGACAATTATTACACAACCGATTGTGTTTCGTAAAATCGAACCGTTGGATCACTGATAAAGCCATGAAAGGTTGACAACTGCCTAAACTATGGTTTGTCGCTGAGCAATATCGACATTTTGATTCAGGTCTGCGATCTGTTTGTGTGCATGAGAAGGACGATTTGGAATATCCTCTATTGGAACCTTGGTTAGGCTTCCCTTTACTTTTGGTTGACTCTTCAGCAGCTAAATGTTGATATCGCCGATTCAACAGAGTCGCACAATCAGACCATGTAGGCAGCGTATTATAATCTAGTTGTTCCTCAAATCAGGATTTTGTTGTGTGATCTACTTTAGACATTGCTATGTCAATAAAAATTGCGTTGTTTATTTCCTTTTCACTACCCAAGGACTGTAACGATGCGTAGATGGCCGATATTTCATCTATAAGAGACCTCAAGCCTGTGCAGAGGGTTTTGATACTTGCGGGAGGTCAAACAGCTGAGAAATCCTGTCAAAAAAGATCAAAAATTTATTATCGTACACGTTTTTTAGACTAGCCAATGCCTTCTCATAATTTAGATCCGGAATTTGAAAAGGTACTGTGAACCTAATGCATCATCGGTTAGACATGTTAGCAAATGGTTAAATTTCTCTATGTTTGTTAGAGATGGGTCGTTGTGAACTAAACTCTCAAAAAGACTTATAAAATTTTTGTAGTCGGAATATTTTCCACTAAATTTCGGTAGATTCATTTTTGGTAACTGAGACGAATGACGATAACCACCTATATCACTTTGACTAAGTCGCTGAGGCTCGCATTCTCTCACTGCGGACCGATATAACGCTTTTGTAATTATGCACATCTCCTCAACAGACGCTCTTAAATCATTCACTGGTTTTAGCACATCGATATCACCTTGGATATCCATCAATTTCTCGCAATATGTTTCGAGAAGTTGCATTCGGTATTCCATTTGAAACCTATCGGAATGGATTTACCTGGAATGACGTTCTCATACGTTGAATGTCACTCATTACCCTGCCGTGTTTTTGCATAGCCACTATTAGTTTAGCACTAGGTATTGACGATACTTCCTTTTCTTTTTCAGACATTTTAGGTTAATATAAATAAATAAAATATTCCAAGTAAAAACAGTCGGACACAAGGGTTAAATAAATTTATTTCCAAAATGCTCAAAATGCTTCCTTAATAAATTTCCAACAATATCTAAATTTTAAATTTTAAATATTAAAAAAATTAAATTTCTCCAAAATAAAATTTATTTGGTTGGATAAGGGTTAAATGTGCGCAGAAGCACCACCAAAATGCACAAAATACGTTTGTATGTGTGTTTGCCGTTTAACCAAAGCCGAAAAATGCACAAATGTTGAATTTCATTTGACAAATAAATTGTCCAAACTATTTAAGTGGATCCCATACGGGTTAAAGATGCCCACTTTTTCTCCAGGCCGAATCTTTGAATATACACCGAATTAATATCCAGGCAAATATGTACATATAAACATAAAACTGTGAGCAGGGCTTAAATTCACTGCCGAGTTTTGTAGGAACTGTTGGCTATATACAGTTTGAAAACCACTAGCAGACAAATAACTGCTCTGCAAATGCACAAAAGGGAATCGAAATTGGCGGCGAAACGCTGGTATGTTTGTACATATGTACGTAGATATAGCTGAACTTTTGCACCGTATGTGTATAACGCACATAAAATTTTCAAATTCTCGCAAAATTTAAAAGACCGTAAGTTTTGTCAAAGGCAGTTCACTTTTTTATTTTATTATTCGGAAGTTTGGGTATATTTGGGGTGTAATAATATTTCCAATATAAGTAAGTGCCAAGAATTAATACCATGTAAAATGCACGCATACACACATAAAGTGGAGTGCTCACAAATTTTAATTTTTGGCACTAAATACCTGGTTGTTGTTAGGTATAATTTTCCAAGCACTTTTCTTACGTATCCAACTGCTTTCGCCAACACTTCACTGCTTCGCCGAATTCCACCAGCTAGAATTTTCACCAACAAAATAAAAAAAAACAAAACAGTTGCCAAGACGACAAAAGGTGCACTGTTTTTGTTTGTTTTTTCCGACGCGAAAATTAATAACAAAACTAGCCGTAGTCCCTGTTCGGGCGCCATGAAAATCCGGGAGAGTTTTCCCGGAAAAATTACTTATAAAGTTTAAGCAAGAAGACTTGGGACTAGCGGCTGGGGAATTTCCAAGAAAGCGAAACAAACGAAACGAAGTTGATTCTAACGATTATTGCTGCCAGCTGCTTCGAGGTTCGATCGGTTTATGTTCTCCCGAGAGCAGCATACCATTTCGCATAGCCACGAACAGAAAAGCTTATCAGTTAGATCACAACAACTCGGCTATGCTCAAGCTTGAGTGCAACTGATAAGCTTTTGTACATTGGTTTAAGGTGATTTGTTTACATTTTGGCTGCATATATTCAATTAATTCTTTCTTTTCATCTATCCTTAAAACTAACAATAAAACTTAATCTACTGCTCCAACAAGTAGATTTCAAAATAAGATTTCCGACTGTCCATGGACTAATTTTTTTTAAAAATTAAGTAACGACCTCATGTACCGAAATCACAAAAATACCGAGTCAGACGACGAAGTTATTGCAGAGTAAAGGAAACTTTTGGACACAAAAATACAACTACAGAAAACTCACCAAGAAGAAGAAACTGAGACTTATGACCAACCATCCACTAGCAGGGAGGCATTTATTCGAGCTAGTATTTTGAACACTACAAACCCACAGCCGATTACAATGCAGCCAGAACAGATTGCAAGCATGGAGGCCGCTATAACCAGCGCACTCAAAAAACAACAGGAACTATTCGATAAAAAATTAGCTGGAGTTATAGGGGAGTTAAAATCACTCAAAACAAAAGATTGCACCCCACAAATTCAAACATATCAGAAAATCGAATTGAAACCTTGATATGGTCAAGTCGGTTCCAGAATTTAACGGTAGGCAGGAAAATTATATCTCCTGGAGGCAAGCTGCCACCGCAGCCTATAAAGTATTTGAGCCATACGACGATAGTAGTCGACACTACCAAGCCGTCGGTATTCTAAAATAATAAAAAATAAAGTGAGAGGATCAGCAGCCGCAGTGCTATCCTTCTTAAATACAGTATTCAATTTTCATGCCATACTGGAACGCCTAGATTTCACGTACGCGGCTAAACTCCGACGCACGTTATCAAATAGGAATTAAGTCCGTCAAGACAGGGAGAGTTACCACTGCTCAAATTCTACGATCAAATAGAACGGACCCATGACGCAACCGCAGCTGCCATCTTAAATGAGCAGCACAGAAATGACGCTTTACATGCGTTCATATCTGGGTTAAAAAAATCCCTAAAAATAGCCGTTTTTCCGGCACAACCTCGGGACTTGCCATCAGCTTTTGGCATTAGCACAGGAAGCTGAATCAAGCAACGAAAGAAGTGCTTTTGCGGCCACTTTCGCCCGACATAATGAGGAGAAAACACACAAGCAGAACAACCAGCGACAAGCAGGTTGGAAAAATTCCCAGACCCAGTACGACAAAGACCCCACACAAACTCGGGAACTTATCAGGGTCAACCAGCACCAGAGTCAATGCAGGTCGACCCCTCCTCTAGAAGGCTCTTTACTCGGCCCACAGCATGGCAAAAAGGGCAGTCAATTAAACAAAAAATTAACTTCATGCCAGAAGAGAAATCTGACAACAAAGATTATGACACCATTGCTCAAGCCTATGCCACTGAAATAGAAGACGATCTTGATGAATAAGATTCGTGTAATTTTTTAGATTAAAATCCTTGCTCCCCTACATTACACGTACGGTAGCAGGAAGGGAAATAACACTACTTTTAGACACAGGCACCTCAAAAAATTACTCCAATCCCGGGGCTGAAATGCATCATGGCAGCGGAGAAACCCTTTACAGTGAAGTCAATCCATGGCTTTACCAAAATAGATAAAAAGTGCTTAGTTTCGGTGATTAACATAAAAACACCCTTTTTTATTCTAAATAACCTTAAAGAATTCGACGGTATTATCGGTCTCGACTTGCTTAAACAAACGAATGCGAAACTCGATTTTACTGGAAACGTTATTCACACAAACAACGGAGATGAAAAAATCCGATTCACTAGGGCAGAAAACGTCCACTTCATTAAAATTAATGAATAAGATGTTCCCGGGGCAATTAGGGCCACCTTTGAAAAAATGATTCTTAAAAATCATAAAGCCTTCGCTGACCCAGACGAAGCACTTCCATTTAACATAAACACTATAGCAACAATAAAAACTGATTGGGAACCCGTGTCTCCAAGTCGTACCCACGCCCCATGTGTGTAACCGAATTCGTCAATGCAGAGGTTAAAAACTTCTATCGGACGGCGTAATACGGCCATCCAGATCCCCATATAACAACCCTACGTGGGTTGTAGATAAAAAAGGCATAGGCCAGAATAAGGTTAGGAAGAAACGGTTAGTTATCGACTTCAGAAAACCAAACCAGAAAACAGTAGACGATAAATACCCTATCCCTACAATTTCGACAATACTGTCGAATATGGGCGAGTCACAGTATTTCACTACACTCGACGATGGGGTTAGGAAGAAGCGATTAGTTATCGACTTCAGAAAATAAACCCAGAAAAAAGAAGACGATAGATATCCTACCCCTACAATTTCGACAATACTGTCGCATATGGGCGAGTCACAGAATTTCACTACAGTCGACCTCAAATCAGGATTCCACCAGATAGAGCTGGCGGAAAAGGACAGGGAAAAAACAGCCTTCTCCGTAAACAATGGCAAATAAGAATTTTGCAGAATGCCATTTGGACTTAAAAACGCCTCAAGCATCTTCCAAAGGGGTATTGATGACGTCCATAGAGAGGGAATCTCAAAAATATACTACGTTTACGTAGAGGACGTGATCATATTTTCAAAAACAAAAGAGGACCACGTCAGGGACGTAAACTGGGTTTTAGCCAAACTCTTGGAAGCAGGTATGAGAGTATCCCAAGAGAAATCGAAGTTCTTTAAAAAGAGCGTCGAGTACCTGGGCTTCATAGTGACACAAGGGGGACTCCAAACTTCACCTGAAAAGGTAAAAGCTATTAAGGAATTTCCCCCACCAAAACCACTTTTTGACCTCAGATTTTTTCTGGGGCTAGCAAGCTACCACGCGTGCTTCAATAAAAACTTCGCGACCATCGCAAGAACCCTAACAAGCATCCTAAAGGAAGAAAATGGGAAGGCTAGTAAATTTCAATCGAAACAATAGAAACGTTCGACAGACTGAGAGAAATCTTGGCATCGGAAGACGTTTTGCTCTCATATCCAGATTTTAAGAGCCAATTCGACTTAACTACGGACGCATCAGGCTTCGGACTAGGGGCAGTTCTATCTCATGATGGCCGCCCAATTACAATGATATCACGCGCACTACGTAATAGCTAAAAAAAACTACGCAACCAATGAGCGAGAGCTTCTTGCCATTGTGTGGGCACTTAAAAACCTCCGGAATTACTTATACGGAGCAAAAGGGTTGCAGATCTTTACCGATCATCAACAAGTTACCTTTGCTGTCAAAACCTAACCAGGAAAACCTGATGGAAGCATTACAAGATGTTGTAAGCGCAGAGGTAGTAAACGTGATACAGTGCTCCCTACCAACCTTAGCGTTTATCCAACACCGACTAGTGGAGTCCTTCCCTAGCACTTCTTCTAAGCACACGAAAAACTTCGTACAGGACATAACGAACAGAAAGAAATTGTCATAACGGAACACAACAGGGCTCACCGAGCGGCACAGGAAAATGTAAAACAAATCCTTAGGGACTATTTCTTCCAAAAAATGCTTCGGTTAGCGACAGAAATAACATCAAACTGCAAAACCTGTTCCATGGCAAAATACAAACGCCACCCATCAAAACAAAGGGTCGCAGTAACTCCTTGGGGAAATTCTACACATCGATATTTTCTCAACAGATTGAAACCTTTTCTTTACATGCGTTGACAAATTCTCAAAATTCGCCATAGTGCAAACCTTCGCATCAAGGGCCATAGTAGACATAAAAGCATCTTTACTTCAAGTAATCAATTTATTTCTGAAAACCAAAACAGTCTACTGCGATAACGAAAGATCATTAAACTCCGAGACTATTAAAACAATCTTGTTAAATCATTTCAATATCACCATTTCCAATGCTAGCCAGATGCTTGAAACTTGGATGCAAACTAAACGATACCATAGAACTAATCCTCTTAGCAACCAACAAATACAATAACTTAATCCACTCAGTAACAAATAAAAAACCATCAAAAATAGTTCACACAAAGCCCATGGAATTCGACAGAGAAATTAGTAAAAAAAATTCAACAGGCACAGGAGAAGACGCTGGACCATGTAAACAAGAATAGTACATATAAGAACTATCGGGTAGGCGAAAAAGTTTTTCTAAAAGCAAAAAAAAAGACTAGGTAACATGCTCTCAACGCTATGTTCAGAGGAAACAATTGAAGCTGACCTGGGCACAACGGTCTTAATTAGAGGGAGGGTGGTCCATAAAGACAACCTACGCTAATCACCCTTCGCTAGGCTCCCGACAACTTTTACACCTTTTTATATATTTACATTTTTTATATTCATCTATATTTTTCTAGGCTAGGAAAGTACATTATAATCTGGGCTTTAACGGCTGCTCGGACGGACGCGACGGTGAAACTAAATGACTACACGAACGCGGACTACATCCCCATAGAGGACGGTGACATTGTAGTCTGGGAATCTTTTGGATACTTACAACATGCAACGAACGTGACGACCTACGAGGACTTTGCCGACCAGACAGAAGAACTAACACGAACATTCACCGACGACCACAGACTACTGGTTATAGCAACGGACATCAGACATATTCGCAAGTTGGTACCTACCCTAAAAATCCATCATAGGGCCGCTAGGAGTATAAACTTAATCGGAACAGCCTTAAAAGTAGTTGCAGGTACACCTGACATTAATGATTGGGATCAAGTAAAATTCAACCAAGAGCAATTACTGAGAGCAGATGAAGGTCAAACAGAATTAAATATCAAATTCCAAGAACGTTTGAACGAACTTTCGAGCGCTATGAACCAAATTAAAAAATTCGAGACAAATAAAGAAACACACCTTTTGGAAATCATCCTAGCTAAAAATAGAATCGTTATCACTGATTTGGAAAACATTCTAATGGGCTTAACCCTAGCAAAATTAAACATTGTAAGTCCGGCAATTCTAGATAGCTCCGACATTGGCGAATTTAAAGACAAACAGCCTATTAACATTAGCTTAATAGAAATTTTAGAAGTATCTAGTATAAGTGTTTTTCAAAATTCCGATATCATTCATTTTCTCATTAAATTTCCTAACCCTAAGCTTGTTTGTAAGAAGATAACAGTCTATCTGGTCCAGCACCACAACAAGATCCTAGACTTCGAAACCGGAAACCTAGTGGCTGTGTGCCCGGGACGAAACCTCAACATCGGGTACTGCAAGATGACAGTTGGCGCCACCTTCTGCAGGGAGCTCCAAAATAACACCTGTTCTCAGCAATTGGTTTCTGGAGTTATTGCGCACTGTTCCACGCTCCCAGGTCACCTGGATGCAATAACTGTGGTAGATCATGGCACCCCCATAGTAAACGAGGCCAACATGACCATAACCGATAACCAAGGACGAGACCAAAAGATATCTGGAACGAATCCGGTAACTTATTCAGACAGAATAAGACTATACGGAACTTGGTTCATAAATCAGCTGGGAGACTCAATGAAAAAACCCGCTGTGTCGGCCATGACCATGGTCAACATCACGACCCACCAAGCTCGGCTGAGCCTTCCGTTTCTGCACGAGTTGAGTCTGAGGAACCTCCACCACATTGGGACCCTTAGGGAAGAACTTTCCTTGGGTTCCTACTCGGCTTCCTCCTGCTGTGCTCAACCCTTTGGCTCAGCTACCACCACCTGAAGACCAAAGTCCATGCCAACTCAAAAATTAACGATGACTTGGACCTATCGGGTCACCGGCGCGGCGACCACTTAAAAGGAGGAGAAGTTACCACACCCAGTTCCCAAATTGGGAAGCTGCCGAGTTGCGGGCCACATCCAGTGGCCAACACACGGAATAGGGAAACTGCCAACTCTGCACTCTGAAGACAATCACCCGGAAATCGTCGATTCCGCACTCTGGAGACAATCCCATGGTTCCCGGCCAGAACTGGATAAAAATGCTGATCCGGCACTTTAGCGACAGCGCTGCGACCGGACGAAGACTTCTAGCTGCAGCCGGATCGGACCTTTACGTAAGTTTTAATTCATACTCCGCAGCCGGAGCTGTGCAAATATCAATAATCAATTAATTGTACTATCCTCTACCTTAACAGGTTTAGGAGAAATAATTTGTAACACTCAAACATTGTAAACCCGAATAATATCCTTTACCCCAATAAGGTTTAGGAAAACAAATAAGTGAAACATTAATCGATCGTTTTATTACTTAACGGATCCTTGCCCCAACGGGCATGAGTGAAAGTGAGAATTAATATAAAAGTCGGTCCAAATTAACTTATATTTAAAATTTTTAAAGTTATTAGGGAACAACCATTCAAACGCTTTATATAGAAGAGGTTAAGACATTGCCCAGACATATAAAATGTTTGCATCCAAATACATTAAAAAGGAGGATTCCTTTGTTGGATCAAAATCTATTAAGTATTTGTTATTTGCCCCTGTATGTCTATGGCATCATTCTACTAATCCCTCTCGAATGTTATTTTGAATAAATCTATACATATCGATATCTACTAATAAATCTAGTTGAATATTTGTGGTCTTTAACATGGCTGCCCAAGATAGACCTGGTGTAGTAAAAAACTGAGCACTCTAATGAATAAATTTGTAAACATATTTTTCGAAAATTTTCAAATATATCAGTTAATAGATAATCCTTTAGACTTGAACAAGAAAATTGTGACCAGACATTATGTGCGTGTTCATAATCATCTTGAGAGCATTCCTTTTCTGTCAAGTTACTATAGAATGCTGCTCTTTATGGTAGGGAAGTTTCCTCAAGTCGACGAGCTGAATCTAAATATTCATAAGGAAAGATACCCTTTTTACGCATAAGTCTGAATTATATTTTATTTTTGTAAAACATTTTTACTGTATTTAACTGATCATCAATTAAATTAGAAGCAAGGGTATGTAAACTTGATGTCAAGAAATCGAATTTCGAAATTGTTTCCATTTGAAGTTTTTATGGTTTTGGACACCGAAATATATTGTTCTTCATTTACTGGGATTGCATTAATATTACCAGAAATTTTAGCCAAGTCTTTAATAAATAAATAAATATCATATTTAGAAAAAATTATTGGAAAACACTGAAATAAATTTATATAGTGTATACTTCAAGTTACATTTAAAATGATGGCAATGCTCCCTAACTCTATCATTTAATAATATTTTTTTACATACGAGTATATAACAATTTAATGAATCCTGAAATTCAAACTCGTCTTCAGGAGTCATTATGATTGAATTAATCTTATACAAGTACTCATCATTCAGTTTTGATAAATCTTGTACAATAGAGTGTACAAAATTTGATCCTGCATTACTACCTGTTTTTATTTAAAATTTCTCCAACTTAGAATCAAAGGCACACTTAATATAATATGCATAAGCTATGGGTATATAATACTTTAAATTGAATAATTTCGGTCTTACTTCAATATTTCTCGGCTCCAGTACACATTCAAAGTCAGCGTATACAACGAAAAGTTACAAAAAGTTATATGTCTTAGACCAGCATCCTCAGATCCAGAGAAATTCAAGCAAACATTACACAGCCATTGTGATGTGTTCTGAGACCACTTTTGCCTTGTTAATAATCTATAAAACAATTAATTTTTATTTAGTATGTTTATTTATAAATAATAATATTTATATATATACATATATATGATACATACCTTGAAATATTTTTAATGAACATATAATGTCCATATCCGCCATCTTCCAAAAACAGTATGTTAACGTGACATGGTTTCTCAATCTCCGATTGAAACAGCGGCCCAATTATTTGTTTGGTATCTTCATTATACCCAAAGATGGTTATACTCACCCATAGACTATTCTTAAAAAAACGTTTCACACAGTTTATTTCCATAGGGAAATTTAGATTGGTGAAATCCAATATTAATCCATTCCTCAAGTATATTTTTTTATTGGATATATCAACGTTATGGGAACTACATCTTTGTGGGTTTTTAACATTTATTAAAGCCGATATCAAGGCCCATTTGAAACAGTACGCATCATTTTCATTACATACATTAATAATAGCTTTCTTCGAAGCTAAGAATTTTGGTAGCGGGATATACGATGTACCGGATAAAGGTGTATATTAGTTCACATTCATTTCTAGGCGCATTATTTTGATTAACGCCAACCCGCTATCTTTTTCTTGGAATTCTTGTGTTTATACCCGATACTCGTAGAGTAAAAGGGTATACTAGATTCGTTGAAAAGTATGTAACAGATAGAAGAAAGCGTTTCCGACCGTATATTCTTGATCAGGATTAATAGCGAAGTCGATTGAGCCATGTCCGTCTCTCCGTCCGTCCGTCCGTCCGTCCGTCCGTATGAACGCTGAGATCTCAGGAACTATAGCAGATACAAAGTTGAGATTAAGCATGCAGATTCTTGAGGTCCTGGGACAGTGCAAGTTTATTTCAGCATCCTGCCACCCACAAAACATGAAAAACTAAAATCGCTAAAATCTCGGGAACCATTAGAGCTAGAAAGTTGAAATTCAGTATGTACAAACTTTGGATGCCAGCGCATCTTTAAGTGGTACTATTATATGGCCACACCCACCCATACGCCCACCAAGCTCAAAAGACGGTTTTCGCATTTTCAAGAAAACCTGATATCTCGGTACCTATAAGTGATAGAAAGTTCGGATTAAACGTGTAGATTTTTATGATGATTTTTTTTCCATCTAGCCACGCCGACCCTAACGGCCACAAAATCCGAAAAACCGAAAATGCAAAAATCTCGGGAAAGAACTAGAAAGTTAGGCTTAAGAATACGTATTTTAGGGATGCCACTGCAACTTCCCACGAGATTTTATCCGGCCACGCCTACTCTAACGCTTACAAACCGCGGAACACTGTGGCGTCTATAATAATATTATGAATGCCTTTATTTGACGTTGTATAACTTATTTCTGTTTATATCTATCGATTTACCAAAGATTTTTCAAATCGGAACATTATTTCGCTACTTATGAAGAAATTTAGGTTATAAGGCCTCACATGGGCAGTGACGTCACTATCAGTTACTCAACATGCTTTCTCCGACAATAGGTGGCGCTTGGGTAAATTCCACTAGCAAAATAAATATTTTAAAATTGTGTAAAACAGTAACGGGTATCTTATAGTCGCGGCACTCGACTATAGCGTTTCCTCTTGTTTGGAAATTAATATGATGCATGCTGTGATGATTTTTATTGCAAATTGAGGATGAAATTTCGCACTGGCATCATGTGCATATGTGCAATCGCTGCTTATGTCGTTTGTTGATGTAGATGGCTTCTAGTTGTTGCTGTAGCCTGATTGTTGTTGTTGCTGCAGCCTGATTTGTTTTTACCGCTGCTGTAGTTGTTGTAAACTGTTTCTTGTCACCTCTGCTGTAGTTGTTGTCGACTTTTTAAAACGCGTGAATATCTTGTCGTAGATTTCTTGATTTTCAAAGTATATATATATATATATATTTTTAAACTGTTAGTTGTCACTATTTAATTTTTGTGGGGTAGATGTTTTTTTTTAACTTTTGTCACTTTTTCGATGTTTTGGCCTCCAGTACGCCAGATTTTACAAATCACTTTTTCGATGTTTTTTAGGGCCTCGAAAACGTCAAAATATATTTGCTCGATGGTGGTTTTATTTTAAAATATGTTACTTTTAAATATTTTATTTTATATTTTTATACCCGTTTCCGACCCTATAAAGTATATATATTATTGATCAGGATCAATAGCGAAGTCGATTGGACTGCGCAAGTTTATTTAAGCATCCTGCCACGCCCACTCTAACGCCCACAAATCACAAAAAACTAAATGGCTGAAATTTCAGGAACTATTAGAGCTAGAAAGTTGAAATTCAGAATTTTTAAGCTTTAGATGCCAGCGCATCTTATAGAAGTACTACTATCCGGCCACACAAAATCTCGGGAACTATAAAAGCTATAAAAGCAGTTTTCCCCCATCGCAGCATTTGAATACTTAGCTTGCGCCATCTTTCGAAGCTGGCGAAGTTCCATATGTTATGGTATTCAACAGAAGGATCTCGCCTCCACACTATGTGCTGGAAGTGATACATATTCCTCCATGAAATCCAGATACATTTTCTTTAACGAAGGATCTTTTGACAATCTCCTTTCAAGCGACAAAAATCTACGTTTCGCAACTTCATATGACGAACCAAGAGTTATTGGGTCAGATTCGAACGGCAAACGAACCGAAAATCTCCCAGACGACAGTCTTTGAAATTTTTTATGGATTTGGACACCGAAATATATTGTTCTTCATTTACTGGGATTGCATTAATATTACCAGAAATTTTAGCCAAGTCTTTAATAAATAAATAAATATCATATTTAGAAAAAATTATTGGAAAACACTGAAATAAATTTATATAGTGTATACTTCAAGTTACATTTAAAATGATGGCAATGCTCCCTAACTCTATCATTTAATAATATTTTTTTACATATATGACAATTTAATGAATCCTGAAATTCAAACTCGTCTTCAGGAGTCATTATGATTGAATTAATCTTATACAAGTACTCATCATTCAGTTTTGATAAATCTTGTACAATAGAGTGTACAAAATTTGATCCTGCATTACTACCTGTTTTTATTTAAAATTTCTCCAACTTAGAATCAAAGGCACACTTAATATAATATGCATAAGCTATGGGTATATAATACTTTAAATTGAATAATTTCGGTCTTACTTCAATATTTCTCGGCTCCAGTACACATTCAAAGTCAGCGTATACAACGAAAAGTTACAAAAAGTTATATGTCTTAGACCAGCATCCTCAGATCCAGAGAAATTCAAGCAAACATTACACAGCCATTGTGATGTGTTCTGAGACCACTTTTGCCTTGTTAATAATCTATAAAACAATTAATTTTTATTAAGTATGTTTATTTATAAATAATAATATTTATATATATACATATATATGATACATACCTTGAAATATTTTTAATGAACATATAATGTCCATATCCGCCATCTTCCAAAAAC
Organism: Drosophila eugracilis; assembly: GCF_018153835.1. Taxonomy (NCBI): domain Eukaryota; kingdom Metazoa; phylum Arthropoda; class Insecta; order Diptera; family Drosophilidae; genus Drosophila; species Drosophila eugracilis. The sequence continues at coordinate 175,732 of NW_024573705.1, read as the reverse complement.
AGTATGTTAACGTGACATGGTTTCTCAATCTCCGATTGAAACAGCGGCCCAATTATTTGTTTGGTATCTTCATTATACCCAAAGATGGTTATACTCACCCATAGACTATTCTTAAAAAAACGTTTCACACAGTTTATTTCCATAGGGAAATTTAGATTGGTGAAATCAATATTAATCCATTCCTCAAGTATATTTTTTTTATTGGATATATCAACGTTATGGGAACTACATCTTTGTGGGTTTTTAACATTTATTAAAGCCGATATCAAGGCCCATTTGAAACAGTACGCATCATTTTCATTACATACATTAATAATAGCTTTCTTCGAAGCTAAGAATTTTGGTAGCGGGATATACGATGTACCTGATAAAGGTGTATATTAGTTCACATTCATTTCTAGGCGCATTATTTTGATTAACGCCAACCCGCTATCTTTTTCTTGGAATTCTTGTGTTTATACCCGATACTCGTAGAGTAAAAGGGTATACTAGATTCGTTGAAAAGTATGTAACAGATAGAAGAAAGCGTTTCCGACCGTATATTCTTGATCAGGATTAATAGCGAAGTCGATTGAGCCATGTCCGTCTCTCCGTCCGTCCGACCGTCCGTCCGTCCGTATGAACGCTGAGATCTCAGGAACTATAGCAGATACAAAGTTGAGATTAAGCATGCAGATTCTTGAGGTCCTGGGACAGTGCAAGTTTATTTCAGCATCCTGCCACCCACAAAACATGAAAAAATAAAATCGCTAAAATCTCGGGAACCATTAGAGCTAGAAAGTTGAAATTTAGTATGTACAAACTTTGGATGCCAGCGCATCTTTAAGTGGTACTATTATATGGCCACACCCACCCATACGCCCACCAAGCTCAAAAGACGGTTTTCGCATTTTCAAGAAAACCTGATATCTCGGTACCTATAAGTGATAGAAAGTTCGGATTAAACGTGTAGATTTTTATGATGATTTTTTTTCCATCTAGCCACGCCGACCCTAACGACCACAAAATCCGAAAAACCGAAAATGCAAAAATCTCGGGAAAGAACTAGAAAGTTAGGCTTAAGAATACGTATTTTAGGGATGCCACTGCAACTTCCCACGAGATTTTATCCGGCCACGCCTACTCTAACGCTTACAAACCGCGGAACACTGTGGCGTCTATAATAATATTATGAATGCCTTTATTTGACGTTGTATAACTTATTTCTGTTTATATCTATCGATTTACCAAAGATTTTTCAAATCGGAACATTATTTCGCTACTTATGAAGAAATTTAGGTTATAAGGCCTCACATGGGCAGTGACGTCACTATCAGTTACTCAACATGCTTTCTCCGACAATAGGTGGCGCTTGGGTAAATTCCACTAGCAAAATAAATATTTTAAAATTGTGTAAAACAGTAACGGGTATCTTATAGTCGCGGCACTCGACTATAGCGTTTCCTCTTGTTTGGAAATTAATATGATGCATGCTGTGATGATTTTTATTGCAAATTGAGGATGAAATTTCGCACTGGCATCATGTGCATATGTGCAATCGCTGCTTATGTCGTTTGTTGATGTAGATGGCTTCTAGTTGTTGCTGTAGCCTGATTGTTGTTGTTGCTGCAGCCTGATTTGTTTTTACCGCTGCTGTAGTTGTTGTAAACTGTTTCTTGTCACCTCTGCTGTAGTTGTTGTCGACTTTTTAAAACGCGTGAATATCTTGTCGTAGATTTCTTGATTTTCAAAGTATATATATATTTTTTTTTAACTGTTAGTTGTCACTATTTAATTTTTGTGGGGTAGATGTTTTTTTTTAACTTTTGTCACTTTTTCGATGTTTTGGCCTCCAGTACGCCAGATTTTACAAATCACTTTTTCGATGTTTTTTAGGGCCTCAAAAACGTCAAAATATATTTGCTCGATGGTGGTTTTATTTTAAAATATGTTACTTTTAAATATTTTATTTTATATTTTTATACCCGTTTCCGACCCTATAAAGTATATATATTATTGATCAGGATCAATAGCGAAGTCGATTGGACTGCGCAAGTTTATTTAAGCCCTGCCACGCCCACTCTAACGCCCACAAATCACAAAAAACTAAATGGCTGAAATTTCAGGAACTATTAGAGCTAGAAAGTTGAAACTCAGAATTTTTAAGCTTTAGATGCCAGCGCATCTTATAGAAGTACTACTATCCGGCCACACAAAATCTCGGGAACTATAAAAGCTATAAAAGCAGTTTTCCCCCATCGCAGCATTTGAATACTTAGCTTGCGCCATCTTTCGAAGCTGGCGAAGTTCCATATGTTATGGTATTCAACAGAAGGATCTCGCCTCCACACTATGTGCTGGAAGTGATACATATTCCTCCATGAAATCCAGATACATTTTCTTTAACGAAGGATCTTTTGACAATCTCCTTTCAAGCGACAAAAATCTACGTTTCGCAACTTCATATGACGAACCAAGAGTTATTGGGTCATATTTGAACGGCAAACGAACCGAAAATCTCCCAGACGACAGTCTTTGAAAATTTTTCTCAAAGTGTTGTTCACAAAGTTTGCTCCTCAGGAGTATGGACTTTAGCCTTAGGCGGCAAGTCCTCCACAGACCAAAATTTCTTCCTGACAGCTAAGATGTACCGAATTTTCTGCCTTTATTTTGTTTTCTGAGGCACATCTCACTGACACTTTCCATCCGAGAACAGTTTTTTGTAAAATGGGAAGTTCCAGCCCCTGCTTTATCTGGACACCTGACAGAATTTGAAAGAATGAATCTGCGCCGATAAGCATGTCAATTTGGGGCTTGAAGAAGAATGGATCTGCCAAATTAATATTTTCAGGTACCCTCCACCCGCTGGTGTTCACCGCTTGATCCGGATGATAACCAGAGATATTTTTTAAAACATAAAAATCGGACGACAACTGCTTCCTACTCGCGAGTTCACTATTGCGTGTATTTTTTTGTTTGCTTGAGCACTAGTTTCACCAATGCCCCGCAAACTCATACCCAAGTCCTCTCTTTTAATCTGTAGTCTCTGAGCGAGCTCATCGGTCACAAAATGTACTTGTAAACCAGAGTCAAGCAACGCTCGAGCCATCACAATTTCGCCACTTTTCGTTAACACGCTCACGATAGCTGTGGCAAGAATAACTCGCCGCTACAGTGGCATGCAAAACATGCGAAGTGGATGGAGGCTCTTGCGTGAGCGCGGGCTGAGAAGGAGGCGGCAACGCGAGATATGTATTAGCAGAGTATCTGTACAACAATGTGTGGTGAGAAGATTTGCACACCCTGCACCTGTTCGGCTTGCAAGGCAGTTAATGTCTTGCGAAGGCACTTAATGCATAAGGGCACTTTTTTAGAAAACCACTTTTGCACGTTTAAGGAAGCGAAAAAAGAGACCAACGAAATCTTTTGTTTCCACTCTTCTTCGGGAACTTATTGCTGGGCTGAACATTTTTGAGCTTGGAAGCATCTTCGGCGACCATGTGCTAGTATCGCTTGTCCAGAGCCGGCTCACATTCGCTCCAAAGGGGAAAATAAGTATAGTTCAACTGTTCTTCCCACTTTCTCTTTGTTCCTGCATCGACTTTGCTCATTATTAAATGGATGAGGATGGCATTCGTTATCCGTTTGTCATCCCCAATTGACAGCAGAGAATCACAAAGAGCTCTGACTATGTCGATCAGGTTTCTCAAGGCTGTAGCTGATGGCTGGATCATTATCAGCAGATTGAATAGGGTCGATATATTTTCGAAGAAAATCAGACAATCAATATCTTACACCAACTTAAGGCTAGCCAGGGTTTTGGGGTAATTCACCGCAGTGACTTGGAACGCCCTGACTGTGCCTAAAGCGTCGCCAGACAGACACGATATTATATGTTAAATTTTTCAATATCGTGTAGAGTGTCATATTGTCGAAAAATGTTGCGAAATAATAATCGAATAATATACAATTTTTTCGGAGTGCTTTCTGCTGAAGGTTGGAAGAGCAACGCTCGGCAAACGGCATTGGGAAGTACAGTTCACCGACGGAGCAGCATCATCGGCGCTCATACGCCTGCCTTTGCTTATTAGCGAAATTAGTAATGATTTTCCATTACGGCGGTCTCTTAGAGTTCCTCACGGGAAAAAACCTCTGCGTCTTTTGCTTCGATTTGATTCTGAATCAAAGAAGGATTTTCCATGTGCGAATTCAAAATTTCTAATCGAAAATCTAATTTGACTGGATTTAGAGATAGTCGACCATCCTGTAAATACTGCTGTGTTTGGGATATACTCCGCATTATTCCATCTCGTTTATTTTTAAGCTCTCTGATATCTTTGCTCGCCATGTTATTGTTTATTAAAATTTCTTAAGAATCGAAAAGTGTGATAAAAAATTAATTTTAATTTGAAACCAATAACAAATTGTATTCGGCCGGTGGCTCTCTCCTTTACGACACCTAGCGGAAAATGATGCGCTGGTCGATAAATGAAAGACAGCGAATATATTAGCGGTATGGAAAGTCCCAAGAAAAAAGCTTTGAGGCTTGGAAAATGGCGGACACGCGTCAAATTCAGTACAGAAAATGCGCGCGAAAATGTCCCGCAATTTGCTTGGCAACAAGTTACAGAAAAAAAAGAAACGAAAACGAAATAAATCAGTTTTCGCATTTTCAAGAAAACATGATATCTCGGTAACTATAAGTGATAGAAAGTTCGGATTAAACGTGTAGATTTTTATGATGCCCCAAATGCGAATTGTTTTTTTTCCATCTAGCCACGCCCACCCTAACGCCCACAAAACCCGAAAAACCGAAGACCAAACCGCGGAACACTGTGGCGTCTATAATAATATTATGAATGCCTTTATTTGACGTTGTATAACTTATTTCTGTTTATATCTATCGATTTACCAAAGATTTTTCAAATCGGAACATTATTTCGCTACTTATGAAGAAATATAGGTTATAAGGCCTCACATGGGCAGTGACGTCACTATTAGTTACTCAACATGCTTTCTCCGACAATAGGTGGCGCTTGGGTAAATTCCACTAGCAAAATAAATATTTTAAAATTGTGTAAAACAGTAACGGGTATCTTATAGTCGCGGCACTCGACTATAGCGTTTCCTCTTGTTTGGAAATTAATATGATGCATGCTGTGATGATTTTTATTGCAAATTGAGGATGAAATTTCGCACTGCGCATTTCTTGTTAAATTTTCATATAATTGAAGACCCTTTTTTTTAAATTTTTAAATTATTATATGTGCAATCGCTGCTTATGTCGTTTGTTGATGTAGATGGCTTCTAGTTGTTGCTGTAGCCTGATTGTTGTTGTTGCTGCAGCCTGATTTGTTTTTTCCGCTGCTGTAGTTGTTGTAAACTGTTTCTTGTCACCTCTGCTGTAGTTGTTGTCGACTTTTTAAAACGCGTGAATATCTTGTCGTAGATTTCTTGATTTTCAAAGTATATATATATATATATATTTTTAAACTGTTAGTTGTCACTATTTAATTTTTGTGGGGTAGATGTTTTTTTTTTAACTTTTGTCACTTTTTCGATGTTTTGGCCTCCAGTACGCCAGATTTTACAAATCACTTTTTCGATGTTTTTTAGGGCCTCGAAAACGTCAAAATATATTTGCTCGATGGTGGTTTTATTTTAAAATAAGTTACTTTTAAATATTTTATTTTATATTTTTATACCCGTTTCCGACCCTATAAAGTATATATATTATTGATCAGGATCAATAGCGAAGTCGATTGGACTGCGCAAGTTTATTTAAGCCCTGCCACGCCCACTCTAACGCCCACAAATCACAAAAAACTAAATGGCTGAAATTTCAGGAACTATTAGAGCTAGAAAGTTGAAACTCAGAATTTTTAAGCTTTAGATGCCAGCGCATCTTATAGAAGTACTACTATCCGGCCACACAAAATCTCGGGAACTATAAAAGCTATAAAAGCAGTTTTCCCCCATCGCAGCATTTGAATACTTAGCTTGCGCCATCTTTCGAAGCTGGCGAAGTTCCATATGTTATGGTATTCAACAGAAGGATCTCGCCTCCACACTATGTGCTGGAAGTGATACATATTCCTCCATGAAATCCAGATACATTTTCTTTAACGAAGGATCTTTTGACAATCTCCTTTCAAGCGACAAAAATCTACGTTTCGCAACTTCATATGACGAACCAAGAGTTATTGGGTCAGATTTGAACGGCAAACGAACCGAAAATCTCCCAGACGACAGTCTTTGAAAATTTTTCTCAAAGTGTTGTTCACAAAGTTTGCTCCTCAGGAGTATGGACTTTAGCCTTAGGCGGCAAGTCCTCCACAGACCAAAATTTCTTCCTGACAGCTGAGATGTACCGAATTTTCTGCCTTTATTTTGTTTTCTGAGGCACTTCTCCCTGACACTTTCCATCCGAGAACAGTTTTTTGTAAAATGGGAAGTTCCAGCCCCTGCTTTATCTGGGCAGCATGTCAATTTGGGGCTTGAAGAAGAATGGATCTGCAAAATTAATATTTTCAGGTACCCTCCACCCGCTGGTGTTCACCGCTTGATCCGGATGATAACCAGAGATATTTTTTAAAACATAAAAATCGGACGACAACTGCTTCCTATTCGCGAGTTCACTATTGCGTGTATTTTTTTTTTTGCTTGAGCACTAGTTTCACCAATGCCCCGCAAACTCATACCCAAGTCCTCTCTTTTAATCTGTAGTCTCTGAGCGAGCTCACCGGTCACAAAATGTACTTGTAAACCAGAGTCAAGCAACGCTCGAGCCATCACAATTTCGCCACTTTTCGTTAACACGCTCACGATAGCTGTGGCAAGAATAACTCGCGCCACAGTCGCATGCAAAACATGCGAAGTGGATGGAGGCTCTTGCGTGAGCGCGGGCTGAGAAGGAGGCGGCAACGCGAGATATGTATTAGCAGAGTATCTGTACAACAATGTGTGGTGAGAAGATTTGCACACCCTGCACCTGTTCGGCTTGCAAGGCAGTTAATGTCTTGCGAAGGCACTTAATGCATAAGGGCACTTTTTTAGAAAACCACTTTTGCACGTTTAAGGAAGCGAAAGAAGAGACCAACGAAATCTTTTGTTTCCACTCTTCTTCGGGAACTTATTGCTGGGCTGAACATTTTTGAGCTTGGAAGCATCTTCGGCGACCATGTGCTAGTATCGCTTGTCCAGAGCCGGCTCACATTCGCTCCAAAGGGGAAAATAAGTATAGTTCAACTGTTCTTCCCACTTTCTCTTTGTTCCTGCATCGACTTTGCTCATTATTAAATGGATGAGGATGGCATTCGTTATCCGTTTGTCATCCCCAATTGACAGCAGAGAATCACAAAGAGCTCTGACTATGTCGATCAGGTTTCTCAAGGCTGTAGCTGATGGCTGGATCATTATCGTCAGATTGAAAAGGGTCGATATATTTTCGAAGAAAATCAGACAATCAATATCTTACACCAACTTAAGGCTAGCCAGGGCTTTGGGGTAATTCACCGCAGTGACTTGGAACGCCCTGACTGTGCCCAAAGCGTCGCCAGACAGACACGATATTAAATGTTAAATTTTTCAATATCGTCTAGAGTGTCATATTGTCGAAAAATGTTGCGAAATAATAATCGAATAATATACAATTTTTTCGGAGTGCTTTCCGCTGAAGGTTGGAAGAGCAACGCTCGGCAAACGGCATTGGGAAGTACAGTTCACCGACGGAGCAGCATCATCGGCGCTCATACGCCTGCCTTTGCTTATTACCGAAATTAGTAATGATTTTTCCATTACGGCGGTCTCTTAGAGTTCCTCACGGGAAAAAACCTCTGCGTCTTTTGCTTCGATTTGATTCTGAATCAAAGAAGGATTTTCAATGTGCGAATTCAAAATTTCTAATCGACAATCTAATTTGACTGGATTTAGAGATAGTCGACCATCCTGTAAATACTGCTGTGTTTGGGATATACTCCGCATTATTCCATCTCGTTTATTTTTAAGCTCTTTGATATCTTTGCTCGCCATGTTATTGTTTATTAAAATTTTTTAAGAATCGAAAAGTGTGATAAAAAATTAATTTTAATTTGAAACCAATAACAAATTAAATAAAAAATAAACGAGTGGTATATTCCAAACGTAAGCAAGCAGGAGACTTGTCGATGAATTTTGAAAAATAAAATTAAATTATTATATTGTATTTGTTAATTTCCTCGGCACTAATACGCCGCACGCACAAAATTTAAAGGGTAGCACAAGCGCAGCCAGAATACCGAAACCGATGCAAAAAACAACAACACTGCTTGCACTTGTACAACGACCGAAACGAAAATGCAAAGAGTGCGAAAGTGTGTATGTGTGGTATTCGGCCGGTGGCTCTCTCCTTTACGACACCTAGCGGAAAATATATAATATATATATATTAGCGGTATGGAAAGTCCCAAGAAAATAGCGTTGAGGCTTGGAAAATGGCGGACACGCGTCAAATTCAGTACAGAAAATGCGCGCGAAAATGTCCCGCAATGTGCTTGGCAACAAGTTACAGAAAAAAAGAAACGAAAACGAAATAAATCAGTATTCGCATTTTCAAGAAAACCTGATATCTCGGTAACTATAAGTGATAGAAAGTTCGGATTAAACATGTAGATTTTTATGATGCCCCAAATGCGAATTGTTTTTTTTTCCATCTAGCCACGCCCACCCTAACGCCCACAAAACCCGAAAAACCGAAAACCAAACCGCGGAACACTGTGGCGTCTATAAAAATATTATGAATGCCTTTATTTGACGTTGTATAACTTATTTCTGTTTATATCTATCGATTTACCAAAGATTTTTCAAATCGGAACATTATTTCGCTACTTATGAAGAAATATAGGTTATAAGGCCTCACATGGGCAGTGACGTCACTATTAGTTACTCAACATGCTTTCTCCGACAATAGGTGGCGCTTGGGTAAATTCCACTAGCAAAATAAATATTTTAAATTTGTGTAAAACAGTAACGGGTATCTTATAGTCGCGGCACTCGACTATAGCGTTTCCTCTTGTTTGGAAATTAATATGATGCATGCTGTGATGATTTTTATTGCAAATTGAGGATGAAATTTCGCACTGGCATTTCTTGTTAAATGAGTGTTTTAATTATTTAAAACATAAGGTAGCTTTTTTAACTTTTTCCATTCTTTTTGATGGATTTAAAGCTTTAAAATTTTTACAATACAATATTGGGCGCCCCACACCTTTGCAAATGGGACAGCTGTTAGTAAAAAATTCTTTTGAACTGTTACTGAATGTATTCTTTCTTACAGGCCTTTCACCCTGAATTGAGCTTATTGAACTTAATCGTTGCTATAAAAGTTCTATCACGTCGGACAACAGTTGAATTTCTTTTGTTTTTTTTAGTATGTCTTTCATATAATTGAAGAGCCTTTTTTTTAAATTTTTAAATTATTATATGTGCAATCGCTGCTTATGTCGTTTGTTGATGTAGATGGCTTCTAGTTGTTGCTGTAGCCTGATTGTTGTTGTTGCTGCAGCCTGATTTGTTTTTACCGCTGCTGTAGTTGTTGTAAACTGTTTCTTGTCACCTCTGCTGTAGTTGTTGTCGACTTTTTAAAGCGCGTGAATATCTTGTCGTAGATTTCTTGATTTTCAAAGTATATATATATATATATATTTTTAAACTGTTGTCACTATTTAATTTTTGTGGGGTAGATGTTTTTTTTTAACTTTTGTCACTTTTTCGATGTTTTGGCCTCCAGTACGCCAGATTTTACAAATCACTTTTTTGATGTTTTTTAGGGCCTCGAAAACGCCAAAATATATTTGCTCGATGGTGGTTTTATTTTAAAATATGTTACTTTTAAATATTTTATTTTATATTTTTATACCCGTTTCCGACCCAATAAAGTATATATATTCTTGATCAGGATCAATAGCGAAGTCGATTGGACTGCGCAAGTTTATTTAAGCATCCTGCCACGCCCACTCTAACGCCCACAAATCACAAAAAACTAAATGGCTGAAATCTCAGGAACTATTAGAGCTAGAAATTCAGAATTTATAAGCTTTAGATGCCAGTGCATCTTATAAAAGTACTACAATCCCCCCCCCCCATACGACCACAAGGCTCAAAAGACGGTTTTCGCATATCCTAGAAAAGCTGATATCTCGGTAACTATATATGATAGAAAGTTCGGATTAAACATGTAGGTTTTTATGATGCTCCAAAAGCAAATTCATTTTTCCATCTAGCCACGTCTACCCTAACGACCACAAAACCCAGAAAACCGAAAATGAAAAAATCTCAGGAACTATAAAAGCTATAAAAGCAGTTTTTCCCCATCGCAATTCAACTTGAAGATTATCAGAGACTCAAAAGGATCTCGCCTCCACACTATGTGCTGGAAGTGATACATATTCCTCCATTTCTTTAACGAAGGATCTTTTCACAATCTCCTTTCAAGCGACAAAAATCTACGTTTCGCAACTTCATATGACGAACCAAGAGTTATTGGGTCAGATTTGAACGGCAGACGAACCGAAAATCTCCCAGACGACAGTCTTTGAAAATTTTTCTCAAAGTGTTGTTCACAAAGTTTGCTCCTCAGGAGTATGGACTTTAGCCTTAGGCGGCAAGTCCTCCACAGACCAAAATTTCTTCCTGACAGCTGAGATGTACCGAATTTTCTGCCTTTATTTTGTTTTCTGAGGCACATCTCCCTGACACTTTCCATCCGAGAACAGTTTTTTGTAAAATGGGAAGTTCCAGCCCCTGCTTTATCTGGGCACCTGATAGAATTTGAAAGAATGAATCTGCGCCGATAAGCATGTCAATTTGGGGCTTGAAGAAGAATGGATCTGCCAAATTAATATTTTCAGGTACCCTCCACCCGCTGGTGTTCACCGCTTGATCCGGATGATAACCAGATATATTTTTTAAAACATAAAAATCGGACGACAACTGCTTCCTATTCGCGAGTTCACTATTGCGTGTATTTTTTTGTTTGCTTGAGCACTAGTTTCACCAATGCCCCGCAAACTCATACCCAAGTCCTCTCTTTTAATCTGTAGTCTCTGAGCGAGCTCATCGGTCACAAAATGTACTAGTAAACCAGAGTCAAGCAACGCTCGAGCCATCACAATTTCGCCACTTTTCGTTAACACGCTCACGATAGCTGTGGCAAGAATAACTCGCCGCTACAGTCGCATGCAAAACATGCGAAGTGGATGGAGGCTCTTGCGTGAGCGCGGTCTGAGAAGGAGGCGGCAACGCGAGATATGTATTAGCAGAGTATCTATGCAACAATGTGCGGTGAGAAGATTTGCACACCCTGCACATGTTCGGCTTGCGAGGCAGTTAGTGCCTTGCGAATGCAGTTAATGCATAAGGGCACTTTGCTGCACGTTTAAGGAAGCGAAAGAAGTGCAATTTCCTATTTGATGCTCTGCCGAGGTGCAAAACACGCATAAGGTTGGGTCGTCCCGGGCAGCGACCAAAGAAAACGTTTGTTTCCACTCTTCTTCGGGAACTTATTGCTGGACTGAACATTTTTGAGCTTGGAAGCCTCTTCGGCGACCATGTGCTAGTATCGCTTGTCCAGAGCCGGCTCACATTCGCTCCAAAGGGGAAAATAAGTATAGTTCAACTGTTCTTCCCACTTTCTCTTTGTTCCTGCATCGACTTTGCTCATTATTAAATGGATGAGGATGGCATTCGTTATCCGTTTGTCATCCCCAATTGACAGCAGAGAATCACAAAGAGCTCTGACTATGTCGATCAGGTTTCTCAAGGCTGTAGCTGATGGCTGGATCATTATCGGCAGATTGAAAAGGGTCGATATATTTTCGAAGAAAATCAGACAATCTTATCTTATCTTACACCAACTTAAGGATAGCCAGGGCTTTGGGGTAATTCACCGCAGTGACTTGGAACGCCCTGACTGTGCCTAAAGCGTCGTCAGACAGACACGATATTAAATGTTAAATTTTTCAATATCGTGTAGAGTGTCATATTGTCGAAAAATGTTGCGAAATAATAATCGAATAATATACAATTTTTTCGGAGTGCTTTCCGCTGAAGGTTGGAAGAGCAACGCTCGGCAAACGGCATTGGGAAGTACAGTTCACCGACGGAGCAGCATCATCGGCGCTCATACGCCTGCCTTTGCTTATTAGCGAAATTAGTAATGATTTTGCCATTACGTTGGTCTCTTAGAGTTCCTCACGGGAAAAAACCTCTGCGTCTTTTGCTTCGATTTGATTCTGAATCAAAGAAGGATTTTCAATGTGCGAATTCAAAATTTCTAATCGACAATCTAATTTGACTGGATTTAGAGATAGTCGACCCTCCTGTAAACACTGCTGAGTTTGGGATATACTCCGCATTATTCCATCTCGTTTATTTTTAAGCACTAATGATGCACTGGTCGATAAATGAAATACAGCGAATATATTAGCGGTATGGAAAGTCCCAAGAAAATAGCGTTGAGGCTTGGAAAATGGCGGACACGCGTCAAATTCAGTACAGAAAATGCGCGCGAAAATGTCCCACAATTTGCTTGGCAAAAAGTTACAGAAAAAAAAGAAACGAAAACGAAATAAATCAGTTTTTCCTGTCTTGATATTGAAACCTAAATTTGTGCTCACTACGATATGTTGGGGAATTAAAACACGATAGTAGGTTAATAAAGATGTTTCTGGCAGAGATTTATGGGCTATTAAAGTGTCACATTAGTTATAAAAACATGGTTCCCCCACCCCGAAACCCATTATCCGTCGTCTCCTGTGATAAGGATTCCCGCTCTCCACCCCGCAGGTCCTTTTCGACAGTATGGATTCTGGCACAGAAATCATAAACCCATAAATTATAGTTTTTAAAATCAGTGCACGTGTTCAAAGAGGCAATATGATGTGACGATTGTGTCATGATTACTTTTCCCACCCCCCTATCCGTTATTTGGGAACATTGAAATGTATTTCTGACCCTAAATAGGAGGATTGCGAACGTCTTAAGGGGTTAAATTTTCTCAAAACACACTGTCAATTTCTATAAATGTAAGCCTCTGTCTACGTGTGTGCGTGTGTATGGTTGAGTGGGAACCCCAGATGTGTGTGAAGAGGGTCGGATACTTATCACAATATGGAGAACCGATATACGTTCATGGGCGAACCATAAGAAAATTGTCAAGTGCATAGTCAAGTATAAGTCAATGTTTCAAGTTGTTTATTCAAATTTCAGATTTTTTAGATTTCAATACTTTAAACAAAGGGACACAGACTGAATAGTTTGCATTGCAGTCATCGTTTCTTAACGCTCGCATATTTCACCGTAATAAAAATGTCAATACATATGCGTACAGTTATTGGGTAAACATGGACCAACTTAATTAACTGAAGGAGGATAAAAATGTCAATACATATGCGTACAGTTATTGGGTAAACATGGCCCAACTTAATTAACTGAAGGAGGAAAGGGATACAAGGAGTGTAACGTTGCAGTAATTATTTCTGTGAACATGTTTCTAAGACATTTCTATCATATTTCGAAGTGTTTGGGATATCTGACTTTCAATATAGTTGAAAAACTGAATTGGATTGCTGGGAGATCTATGAGTATAACATAACTGTATGCCCTTTAAGTATAAAAAGGAGAGCAGTCAAATTGTCAGCATCAGTTCGTCTGGAGCACCAAAATCACCATGAGCGTAATATCTGTGGAATTCGTCGATTCAATTCAGGCTTTGGAATTGTTGACGGACATCGAAATTGGTACCCGATGTAGAGGTCATCGAAGACTCGGAGCCAATCTGTATAATGGCTCTAGACGAAGAAGACACCATAGACAGGAATCTGAGGGAAGTATTCGCACACTACTCATCATCTACTCAAACGATTCCACAAGAGTTGGAATCACTAAAATGGGAAGATTTCCCATTTGGAGAAGAAACGATGTATGTATTTGGAAATTAGTTTTTGTATGAGCACTTTCAATGTGCTCAAAGGATTGATATAGATGACCCGGAAGAAATTGTTTTTCCAGACGATGACTACCGCTTTGACGATATAAAAGTGGATGAGTTAGAAAATAAATATCTAAATTTATTGAAAGATGAAGACGATGAGTTTTTAATAAATGTGGCCAATAGCTAAGATATTTAAATAAAAATTGTATAAAAATATAAATATAAATGTAAAAATCTTTTATTTTTTCACGCCCATATTAACTGAATAAATAAAACAAATATTTACTTCATCAACAAACGTGTTTATTTAATTATTTTCTTTATTCCAGTGATTTTGTTTTCATTATATAATGAAATCAATATTTCTGATCTGAAAAAAAGTTATTTAGTCTGAAATCCTTTTTTTGTATTTTTTATTTTCTTCTCATTCTGTTTTCTATATTACAATATATATTTATAATGTTTGACATCCACAAGTGTCTATTCCTTCCGTAGCTGAATCCTTTCTCCAGACACATTTTTTTCGGTGTACACCATGGATAGAAGTTATCATTTCAACTTCTTCACACTCAAGTATTTTCGTATTTATAAAGAGAAGTCGCAGATAGTATGAATTTAGTAGAGCTCCATTAAACTGATTGAGAAACAATTTAATCTGATCTGAATACATAATGTACATCCAAGACTTTAAGTTTTAAAAAAAGAAATGATGCTCTTTACCACCTGCTTACCAAATTTATTCTAAAAAATTTCTAGTTTTCATCTTTTCAACCCTGACTTGTAGATATCTTAAATCCTGCAAATGAAAAGTCATTCATTTCAATTTATTCCAAGTCCATATTTAACTCGGCTTCTATTGGTTACTTTTCCTCAAACAATCTTTATTTAAAAAAAAACTATTTCTACTCTCTTCTAACTACAGGTCATCTATTTTTAAACTCACACTCAATTGGTTTTCCTTTTCTTGAACAATCTGTATCTTGAAGAAAACTATTTCTGATATATTCTAACCAAAGAACATTGTTTTTATAACTGATATTCTATTCGGTTTCGAACCATCGAAAGCTATCTAGGATTCTATCTGAGCTGCTATCTTTTGAAGCCTAGAATTGTAACTCCCAGACTTCTAAAATTTTTGACCCCCCCCTCTTCCTTTAAAAATTGTGTACAAAATCGGAGAGTTTAATTAGTTCTTTCCAAGTAATTCTCGGTGACTTATTATATATATATATATTTATATCATAAAATAAATAAAAAAATAAAAATCAAATAATAAAATAAAAAACAAAAACAAAAGCAAA
This sequence comes from Drosophila eugracilis, assembly GCF_018153835.1. Classification (NCBI taxonomy): domain Eukaryota; kingdom Metazoa; phylum Arthropoda; class Insecta; order Diptera; family Drosophilidae; genus Drosophila; species Drosophila eugracilis. The sequence goes on along the minus strand of NW_024573705.1, from coordinate 160,483 downwards.
AAACAATAAAAAAGAAAAACAAAAAACAAAAACAAAATGAATAATCAATTCGAGTTTTGTCAGTGAGTAACAATTGGCACAATTGTTTGTTATTAAGATCAAGTGGAAAAACCATGTCCGCACGGAATGCATAAGAAGAATGCAATTCAATCCGTCGATGGACGCATCAATAAAATTTCGGATGGATTTAAAGGAAGGATTCTCCATTACATGTATGTTAACGATGGATCGGACATCGAAGGAGCGAAATAATGTTCCGATTTGAAAAATCTTTGGTAAATCGATAGATATAAACAGAATTAAGTTATACAACGTCAAACAAAGCCATTCATAATAATTTTCTGTTTTTGTGGGCGTTAGGGTGGGCCTGGCTAGATGGAAAAAAACAATTCGCATTTGGGGCATCATAAAAATCTACATGTTTAATCCGAACTTTCTATCACTTATATTTACCGAGATATCAGGGTTTCTTGAAAATGCGAAAACCGTCTTTTGAGCTTGGTGGGCGTATGGGTGGGTGTGGCCAGATAATAGTACCACTTAAAGATGCGCTGGCATCCAAAGTTTGTACATACTAAATTTCAACTTTCTAGCTCTAATGGTTCCCGAGATTTTAGCGATTTTAGTTTTTCATGTTTTGTGGGTGGCAGGATGCTGAAATAAACTTGCACTGTCCCAGGACCTCAAGAATCTTCATGCTTAATCTCAACTTTGTATCTGCTATAGTTCCTGAGATCTCAGCCGAGGGACGGTCGGACGGACATGCCTCAATCGACTTCGCTATTGATCCTGATCAAGAATATATATACTTTATAGGGTCGGAAACGCTTTCTTCTATCTGTTACATACTTTTCAAAGAATCTAGTATATCCTTTTACTCTACGAGTAACGGGTATAAGAACGGAGAAAAAAATAAATACACTCAAGGCGTCGGATCAAGCCTTATTGGCTACGGCTAAAATCCTTTCAAGGAAAATTCGAAAATGTTAGAGTTTTGATTGACATTGGGTCACAAATAATATCAGAAGAATGTGCACAAATTCTAAAATTACCGAAAATTAAATCCCGAATCGATATAAGTAGAGTATCCTCCTATCAAAAAACTAAATGAATCTCTTAATTCAAGGTAACAATTCTCAAAAAACTTGAAGAATTGAAGCATTAGTACTCCAAAAACTAATGAAAGCTCTTCCAAGCACGACAATTGATGTTAACAAAGAAAAATGGAAGAACTACAATTAAGGTGACCCTGATTTCAATAAACCAAGCAACCACTATTGAGCTAAAAGATATGGATCAATATTGAGAAGTAGAGAAAGAAGACAAAAATGATATCGAATCTGAGATATGAGAAAATAAGTTCACAAAAACTACCACAAAAGACTCAGATAGACGATACATGTGTCGATTTCACCTACAGATGATGTCACCTTAGTGGATTCAAAGAAACAAGCAATGGCTCATTTTGTGAATCTAGAGAAAAAATTGAGCTAAAAGATATGGATCAATATTGAGAAGTAGAGGAAGAAGACAAAAATTATGTCGAATCTGAGATATGTGAAAACAAGTTCACAAAAACTACCACAAAAGACTCAGATAGACGATATATTGTGTCGATTTCACTTACAGATGGTGTCACCTTAGGGGATTCAAAGAAACAAGCAATGGGTCGTTTTGTGAATCTAGAAAAAAAATTAAACAGAAATGAAAAACTGAGGTTAGACTATACTAAATTCATGAATCAATATATGGATTTAGGACATATGGTCGAGGTACAGACCGAAGGTAAGTATTTTTTTACCGCACCGAGCTATAATTAGAGATTCAAGCCTGACGAAAAAATTAAGAGTACTTTTTGACGCTTCAGCAAAAAACCAATAACAAAAGTTTGAACGATATAATGTGGGTTGGTCCACGAGTTCAAAAAGTTATTTTTGACATTAACATAAAGTGGAGAAAACGGGAATATGTAGTATCTGCGGACGTTGAAAAATGTATCGCCAGATAAAAATAAATGATAATGATTAACAATATCAAAACATTTTATGGAGACAGTCTCCAGATGAAACAAGAGGTTTTACACAATTTTAAAATATTCATTATACCCGTTACTCGTAGAGTAAAAGGGTATACTAGATTCGTTGAAAAGTATGTAACAGATAGAAGGAAGCGTTTGCGACCCTAAAAAGTATATATATTCTTGATCAGGATCAATAGCGAAGTCGATTGAGCCATGTCCATCTGTCCGTCCGTCCGTGAATTTCCACTAGCAAAATAATATTTTAAAATTTTGTAAAACAATAACGGGTATCTTATAGTTGCGGCACTCGACTATAGCATTTCCTCTTGTTTTGCTAGTGGAAATAACCCAAGCGCCACCTATTGTCGGAGAAATCATGTGGAGTAACTGATAGTGAGGTCACTGCCCATGTGCCTTATAACCTAAATTTCTTCATAAGTAGCGAAATAATGTTGCGATTTGAAAAATCTTTGGTAAATCGATAGACTTCAACAGAAATAAGTTATACAACGTCAAATAAAGGCATTCATAATATTATTATAGGCGCCACAGTGTTCCGCGGTTTGTGGGCGTGGCCGGATTAAAACTCATGTGAAGTTGCAGTGGCAACCTTAAAATACGTATTCTTAAACCTAACTTTCTAGCTTTTATAGTTCCCGAGATTTTTGCATTTTCAGTTTTCCGGGTTTTGTGGGCGTTAGGGTGGACGTGGCTAGATGGGAAAAAAAGAATTTGCATTTGAAGCATCATAAAAACCTACATGTTTAATCCGAACTTTCTATCACATAGAGTTACCGATATATCAGGTTTTCTTGAAAATGCGAAAACCGTCTTTTGAGCTTGGTGGGCGTATGAGTGGGTGTGGCCAGATAATAGTACCACTTAAAGATGCGCTGGCATCCAAAGCTTATACATACTGAATTTCAACTTTCTAGTTCTAATAGTTCCCGAGATTTTAGCGATTTTAGTGTTTTGTGGGCGTTAGAGTAGGCGTGGCAGGATGCTGGAATAAACTTGCGCAGTCCCGGGACCTCAAGAATCGTCATGCTTTATCTCAACCTTGTATCTGCTACAGTTCCTGAGATCTCAGCGTTCATACGGACGGACGGACGGACGGACGGACGGACGGACAGACGGACATGGCTCAATCGACTTCGCTATTGATCCTGATCAAGAATATATATACTTTATAGGGTCGCAAACGCTTCCTTCTATCTGTTACATACTTTTCATCGAATCTAGTAAACCCTTTTTCTCCACGAGTAACGGGTATAAAAATTAAAAATTACAAACTGACAACAGTCACATATGGTACAGCATCAGCACCTTATTTAGCTACTAGAGTTCTTGAAGACATTGCTGATAAATGCAAAAACAAAAATTTAAGTAAAATTATTAGGGATGATTTCAATATGGACGATCTAATGACTGGGGCTGATACTGTAGAAGATTCCAATAATGTAATTTGATTAATTACACAAGAACTACAAAAAGTAGGTTTTAATTTAAGGAAATGGATTTCCAACATTCTAAAAATAAGAAAAACTTTAGGACACAGGAGACAAAAAAGTTCTTCCTCTTGCTGAAAATGGAGGTGGTAAGACATTGTTGCTTCAACGGGAACCTCAGAAGTATTTATTTAAATTCTAACTAAATAGCGGAGAATCTAAAAGAAAGAAGAATCTATCAACATTAGCTCCACCTCTCACACACCCTGTAGATCCTTATCATCCAACATTAGATCTTTCGATCGATAAGTCCACATGATTTCTCCGACAATAGGCGGCGCTTGGGTTATTTCCACTAGCAAAACAAGAGGAAACGGTATAGTCGAGTGCCGCGACTATAAGATACCCGTTATTGTTTAACAAAATTTTAAAATATTATTTTGCTAGTGGAAATTCACGGACGGACGGACAGACGGACATGGCTCAATCGACTTCGCTGTTGATCCTGATCAAGAATATATATACTTTATAGTGTCGCAAACGCTTCCTTCTATCTGTTACATACTTTTCATCGAATCTAGTAAACCCTTTTTCTCCACGAGTAACAGGTATAAAAATTAATAATTACAAACTGACAACAGTCACATATGGTACAGCATCAGCACCTTATTTAGCTACTAGAGTTCTTGAAGACATTGCTGATAAATGCAAAAACAAAAATTTAAGTAAAATTATTAGGGATGATTTCAATATGGACGATCTAATGACTGGGGCTGATACTGTAGAAGATTCCAATAATGTAATTTGATTAATTACACAAGAACTACAAAAAGTAGGTTTTAATTTAAGGAAATGGATTTCCAACATTCTAAAAATAAGAAAAACTTTAGGACACAGGAGACAAAAAAGTTCTTCCTCTTGCTGAAAATGGAGGTGGTAAGACATTGTTGCTTCAACGGGAACCTCAGAAGTATTTATTTAAATTCTAACTAAATAGCGGAGAATCTAAAAGAAAGAAGAATCTATCAACATTAGCTCCACCTCTCACACACCCTGTAGATCCTTATCATCCAACATTAGATCTTTCGATCGATAAGGGGCTATGTACTAAGCCTAAGATGAATTACGCTGATAAGAAAATTCGATGTTTTCGTAAAGCCGGCTTTAAATAAATTAATAACTTTATTTCAGAATTTGACTGGTCCGATTTTTACGCATGCACCGATATGTCGACTGCTCCAGATATATTTTATAGTACATTAAACCTAATTTTTGATCGCATTGTTCCGTTGCGGTATCCGGCTATGGCGGATAAACCCCCTTGGTATACAAGGCACCTTTTTAATCTAAAAAATATCAAGTTAAGATTCTTTAAAAAATACTTAAGAAATAATAGCATTGACAGTTAAGTGCATTATATGGTGGGTCGGTCAAACTTTACCGTGCATAACAATCAGTGTTAAAAGAACTATTTACCTCGATGTAAGAACCAGTTTGCTCTGGATCCGAAAAAGTTCTATAGTTTTGTTAGAACTAAGCGTAAATCTAAAACCTTTCCGTCTTTGCTATCGTTTGGAAAATCTACTGCAAGCACGGATAAGGAAATTACCGATCTTTTTGTATAGTTTCTTCATACCACCTATTCACCTTTGTTAATAAACGCGCAGACTTACGCATATGATATCCCCCGGACTAACTTTATTTCCGACCCACCTTGTCGAAATGTGGGGTAATAAAGAATCTTCAGAATGTGAAGCCAGTCTTTTCGCCAGGTCCAGACGGGGTACCGGGCTGTGTGCTTAGGTACTGCTCTGCTACCCTGGTCAAACCCCTTTTAAAAGTATTTAACCTTTCCCTGGAAACGTCAACGTTTCCCGTTATCTGGAAAGATTCCTTTATTACTCCCCTTAATAAGAAGGGGAAAAATCGGATGCTGAAAATTACAGAGGTATATCTAAACAATCAGCAATTCCGAAACTTTTCGAAAAAATTCTTGTGTCTCACTTGCAGCACCAGTGTAGATCTGTCATATCTCCATGCCAGCATGGCTTTATGATACAACGGTCTACCACTACCAATCTTCTGGACCTAACATCCTTCGTGATTACTGGTTTCCAAAATAAACTTGAGACGGATGTCATTTACACTGACATCAGTAAAGCATTTGACTCCGTGAATCACGGCCTTCTTTTAGAAAAAGTCGAGCTTATCGGTTTTCCTACTGATCTCCTGGGTTGGATTAGCAGTTCCCTCACAGGTAGAATGCAACGAGATTTTTTTAAAAATTCAGTGTCTACACTTCTTCTGGGGTCCCTCAAGGGAGCCATCTTCGTCCATTACTTTTTTACTTTATTCATTAATGACCTTCCCTTGGTTGTTAATGACTCCCTAGTACTTATGTATGCAGACGAAGTTTAACTCTGTCTGCAATATACTGATGCCTCCTACCGGGAGAAACTGCAATCTGACCTTAACAATTTTTAAAACTGGTACACCGCAAACTTATTAAATTTTAATGGCTCTAAGTGCAAAGCAATGACCTTCTGTCGCCTAAGACCTATAGGAGCCACATATGCTGTGCATGGTGTAGCTCTGGAAAAAATTAGTGGCTGGTGATCTTGGCATCTTACTCGATGCAAAACTTAATTTTTCCGAGCATATTTCCTCTATGGTTAATAATTTTTGTTTAGGTGAGGGGCCATTGTGCCCGCGCTGAAGAGCGCATCCGCCCTCGCCCCTCTCTGCACAATCTTGCACTCTCTCTCTCTCGGTCCAACTTCAGCGGTCGGCCGTTCGCGATCGTTTTTTCTTATGCTAAGCTAAGTTAAGTCAGTTTTTCTGTATGCTGTAAATAAATCTGACGGCTTAATCAACGACGCCCCCGACTTCATCTTCCCTGCAACCAAGAGGAATCTTTTCGTGGCAACACCGCCCCACTACAACATTTGGTCCTTTGAGCCGGATATTCTGGATATTCTGGATATTTTTTATACCAGCAGTTCCCGGCAGTGTTCCGCCAAAAGATAAGTACGACATTTTTCCGTCTCCGTCTCTCTGCCGGTCTTCAGCAGTGGTCCGAACATTAAATTTCGTTCACACTGCTGCAAAATTTTTTTACTTCCGTGTCAACTCCAAGTCCGAGTTTTCCGACACAACGGCAGTGTGAGATTTTTTACTCTTCTTCGTCTTCAAATTCTGCAAATTTTTCCATCCGACTCCGTTTTGTGTGCCGCCACATTTCTCGCCGTTTTCGGCCACCCCGTTATTTGCTATTCCGCTATTCGCTTGCCAACGGTCGAGGCATATGTGCATACATATAATATACACACATACAAACATACATTTTTTTTGGTGCAATTAATCCGCGAAAAATCCACCAAGTGAACAGTGGAATTGTGTGGTGACAAAAATAAGGCATAATTAATATTGGCCAGCCGGTGTGAATTAGTTCCAAAAATTCCTAAATTCATCGAACAGTCCGCCGCTGGCGTAATATTTATTTTCCCAATCAGTTTTTTTTTTTACACCACACAGCTTTCTGTTCCTCCAGTAATACAGTCCACTTATCAACGCTCCACTGTGCCAACCTAGGCCTCACGTGCCCTTACATATATACATACTTACATGCATGCCATATAATTTCTGCCTCCAATTTCAGGAAATAAATACATGATAAAATTAAATTTAAATAAAATCTGTTTTAAAAAAAAACGCCATTTCACTACAAATCCGTTATTGTGTCGCTTAAATTCTCAACCTCGCCGCCTCAGTAGCCGTGTTGTGTTTTTTTTTTGGTGCTGTTTTTTTTCCATTGGGGTGAACTACGAACAGGGTGCCGACGGCATACCCGGCTGCGTAACACTAAATTCAAAAAAATTAATTAATTTCGAAAATAGATAGGAATTCAATATCTACGCATTTATACAATAAAAAAATAAAAATTTTGACAATATTAACATATAGATCGTCATCAATTCTTTTCCGAACGAGCACGTTTTTTCCGGTACTTGTCCATTCTCCGTGCCTATACCGCAGCTTCTTGTCCGCACATGACCTTCCTTTCGACATCGACGGCGCTAGTGCCCACTAGTTCCTTGTGATCGCAATCCATCCGCGATCTCACCGTTCTCATCACTTTAGTGTGACCGGCCACCGCAACGAGGCCCCTATTGCGCAAGTCAGTCGACAAGCGCTGACCAGCGAATTGATTTTTGAGAATGCCCACGGGAGACGACAAAAATCCGAGTCCGATCCCAGCTATCAGTTTGGACAGATCTCAATCCGCATCTCCGCGGACGCCTCTTTTGAAGCCTAAGGCGACCGGGGCCATTCCAAGGGCATCCCCAAGAGCATTCCCAATCCACTCAGTCTTCCGGCAATGTCCACACGCCCGCATCTACAGGCTGCCGGTTACCTCCAGTGGATACCGAGGTCTTTGCGAGTGATTATCTTCGGTGGCCCACCTTTAGAGACTTGTTTATGGCCATTTACATCCAAAACTCGCGGCTCACCCCAGTAGAGAAGTTGTTCCACTTGCTGTCCAAAACAAGTGGTGAGGCAGACGCCATTGTTTCTAAGGCTCCGCTTACCCATGAGGGGTTTGTCGCAGCGTGGCAAAGCCCCACAGACCGTTTTGAAAACCGGCGGCTATTGGTCAATAACCAGTTGAAGATCCTTTTCAACCTCCAGGCTATTTTTCAAGAGTCCGGGGTCGCGCTGAGGGAACTGCAAGCTACCATTCAGAGTTGTCTGACAGCCCAGAAATGTCCGCCAGCAATGTTGAGGCTTGGGATTGTCTCCTGGATTTTATGATTTCCTCGAAGCTCCCCAAGGTCACACTTTCTATGTGGGAGCAATCCGTACATAATAAGTCCGAAATTCCAACATGGAAGGAATTAGATAACTTCCATCGCACTCTGGAGGCCATCGACTACGTCAGGCCTAGTGGCTCCGGGCAATCTCCCGCCAAGGTCGGGACTTCCCACTGCCCCTGCACGGAGGCTCAATTCGTACGAGACTCGAGTGGCTAGGAGCCAAAAGGGATGCGATCTCTGTTCGAGGGAGAACCACCCTATCCGCTTATGTCCGCGTTTCCTAGAAATGAACGTGGACGGACGCTCCGACTACATTAAGAGGAAGCAGTTATGCTTGAACTGTTTTGCCCGAGGGCACCAGCAGCGAGACTGCACGAGCGCCCACACCCACCTGCACCGCGGCAATCCGTTCGCTACCGCTCCAAGTCCGCCTACTTCAGCAAGGGCTCGACCCGCACAAACGGCTCAGATGATCAGTCGGATGTGCAGGTGTGCTTCGCTTCCGGGTCAGGAGCCGTCCTACTGGGCACTGCCCTTATCAACGTGTGCCATTTGGGGTGCAGTTTCCAGGCACGAGCACTGATAGACTCAGGGTCCGAAGCGACGTTCATAACTGAACGGCTGTTCAACCTTGTCAAGCTTCCCTTCAAGACTATTCAAGCCCAAGTGTCCGGTCTTAATCAGACAATTTCCGCGCAGTCTACTAAATTGTGCCATTTCTCCATTCGGTCGCCGTCTAGACCCGGGTTACAATGAGGGACTGCGGTTTACGTTCTTACGCAGTTGGCAGGAAATCTGCCATCATATCCGATTCCGCGGGATAGTCTCAAGGGGCTGCCCGACATTCCCCTGGCGGACCCCAACTTCTTTGAAAGCTCCCAAGTCGATGTATTAATAGGAGCTGACATTCTTCCGTCCATTCTCCTCGGTAATACCAGGGCTATCAGCCCCTCACCAAATTTTGGGAGGTGGAGGATGTGCCCACACAGATCAATTCGGAATCGGATTCAGTTTGCGAGCACAATTTTGTCCAGACGACGAGAAGAGACGAGTGTGGCAAGTACGTTGTGACGCTCTCCTTACGCGACCCCGAGCAGAAGGGTTCCGAGCTATCGGCTTCACGATCCTTTGCTCTTGCTCAGTTCCTGCGTAATGAGCAGCGCCTGAAGAGGGATCCGCCCCTTAAGGCCCGCTATGACTCGGTAATCCAGGAATACATCGACTTAGGCCACATGACCGAGGTCTCTCCCACGAGCAGTTCCGCTACCTACTACCTCCCACATCATGCCGTCTTCAAGCCCGAAAGCACGACCACCAAGGTGCCGGTAGTCTTCAATGCTTCGAGCCCGTCCGCAAACGGGACCAGTCTGAACGACATTCTTTACGCGGGCCCGGTCTTACAATCCGACCTGACGAGTCAAATCCTAAAGTGGCGATACTTTAGGTTTGCCTTCAACGCCGTCATCGAGAAGATGTACCGGCAAATTTGGGTAGACCCCAAGCATATTCCGCTCCAACTTATATTGTTTCGCAATCCCGATGGGGAGATCCGCGACTACGAATTAAAAACGGTCACCTTCGGTGTCAATTGTTCCTCGTTCCTAGTGATCCGTGTCCTGCAACAGCTCGCTGACGAAGACGTTCCAATGTCCCTGCCCATTGGGTTGTCTCGTAGCTCTGCCCGTAGTTCCAAATCGAACTTCACACCAATTCTGATAACGCTGTTTGGTTTCTTCATCATAGTTCCGCCAGTCATATTCAGTACGATGTCGCCACGTCCACGCAGCTCCCAGTCACTGGAGAGCAGATGTACTTGAGGTACACAGTCCTACCGATGCCGAGGCTGCAGTGGGATCCATCCTTTGAAGAAATGTCCGCGCTTTCTACGTCTCAGTGCCGAGAAACGGCTCCGGGCGGTTCTCGTGAACCGGTATTGCTCTAACTGCCTGGCTCACGAGCACTCCGACGGATCGTGCCGGCGTGGGGACTGATGTAGAACGTGTGGTCAGGATCACCACTCGCTGCTGCACCTCGTGGAGAAGCCGCGGGCTCGGCGCCAGCCGCGTCAAGAGGAGCACCGGTCACAGAGCGCGGGAGACAGTACACGGAGTGTCTCAGCTGGCGCTCAGCCGTCGTCCGTCAACTCCCGGCGCGGTTCGGTTGCTTCTCGGCCTTCGTCCGCCACCTTCCGGCACTCCCAAGCCGGTCCACGGCCATCAACTTCCCGGCGCTCGTCGGCCGCCCCTCAGCATTCTTCCGCCACTGGCCGGCAAGCTTCAGGTGCTCCACGGCCTTCGTCCGCCACTTATCGGTTGCCGTCCACCGCTCGTCCGCCCGCGTCATCCGCGCCTAGGCAGTTTTCCGCCTCTCGTCAAGGGACCCCGCAGGACGCATCCGCAACGCCCACCCTATCGTCGCTGCTGCCGCGGAACAGCGTCAACGTTCTGCCGACCGCGCATTAATACCGGGACCCGGATCTTCAACACGGGGGCCCTTATCGACCCGTGTACGCCCTCGAGCTGCATCGACGCATCGCTAGCCGTGTGTTTTCGTCTGCCCACTACCAGCGTGGGGTACGAACAAGTTTGTTCGGCCACCGTGGGTTCCAAAACGAATGATAGCGTTCGGCAGCAGGTCGTTTTCAAAATCGATTCGTACGCCGTCTCGAGAGCTGAGCGAGGCGGTGCGTGCCCACTTCCGAGGCGTGACATTGGCGGATGAACGGTTCTATCTGCCAGCGACGATCTCCGTTGTCCTGGGCGCGGATATGTACCCGCGTATCATGGACGGGCTGCCGGTGGCCCAGAGCACCGTTTTTGGATGGGTCGTGTCCGGAGCCGGTCACCAACCGTAGCGACGAGGGAGCTGTTGCAACCCGATTAATTGTAAGGGGGGCGGGATGTTTAGGTGAGGGGCCGTTGTGCCGCAGCTCATCTGAGCTTAGAGAGAGCGCATCCACTCTGAAGAGCGCATCCACGCTGAAGAGCGCATCAGCCCTCGCCCCTCTCTGCACAATCTTGCACTCTCTATCTCTCGGGTCCAACTGCAGCGGTCGGCCATCGGCGATCGTTTTTTCTTATTCTAAGCTAAGTTAAGTCAGTTTTTCTGTATGGTGTGAATAAAGCTGACGGCTTAATCAACGACGCCTCCGACTTCATCTTCCCTGCAACCAAGAGGAATCTTTTCTTAATCTTTTTAACGACCCCTATGTTACCAAAACACTTTCTATTTCATTAGTTTTTCGGATTCTGGAATATGGATCATGTATCTGGGACCCCCAGAATTGGAATCACCAGTGCCTTATTGAATCCATACAAAACAATTTTTTAATATTTGTTCTCCTCGGTTGGTTGGGCGGGAGTCGCATTAAAAGAAAAAACAAAAAAAATATTTAAATATATATATGATCCTTTATGATGTCTGGCTCCTGTTACTATTTCCGGAAAACTTTTTATTCAAAAACTCTGGTTAAATAAGAGTGAATGGGATCAGGAATTACCCAATGAAGACAAAGAATATAATTATAAAGAACATTTATTGTATTTAGATAATATTCGAATCCCGAGATGGATTAGTTCCAAGTATTCGGTAATACAGCTTTATGGATTTGCTGACGCTTCCGAAAGGACATACGCAGCAGTAGTGTGTGCTAAGGTGGGGAAATTTGTAAACATAATAGCCAGTAAAAGAAGAGTCAATCCTATTAAAAATTAAGAAATGGTCAGTGATTTAACCTCGGATGCATTCCTAGCAGCGCTCAGAAGATTTGTTGCAAGGAGAGGTAAATGTGCCAATATCTATTCGGATAACGTGACAAATTTTGTAGGAGATTCAAGAAAGTTTGACCAAGAGCTAGTAAAGGCAATCAAGGAAAACACGATGATTGCAGCGCATCTGGAAAAAGATAGGATAGATTGGCATTTTATCCCCCCGGCAGGCCCTCACTTCCGATGTATTTGGGAAGCTGGATTTAAATCCATGAAACATCATTTGAAAAGGATTATCGGGGAAAATAGTCAGACATACGAAGAGATGTCAACCCTTTTACGTCAAGATAATTGTATACCATAGAAAACGATATAAAACAACATGAAGTATTAACACCTGGACATTTCTTGATCGGTAGACCACCGCTAGTAATAGTTGAACCTTTTGAAATTGAAAGAATTGGAAATTTAGATCAGTGGAAACTAATCAAAAAAATGAAAAGAGATTTCTGGGTTAAATATAAAGAAGAGTATTTGCACATTCTGCAACAAAGGATTAAATGGAAAAGGAAAAGTCAAAATATTGAGGAAGGACAAATTGTCCTATTGAAAGATGAAAACAGTCATCCAGCCAGGTGGTCAATGGAAAAAGTAGAAAAAGTCAATACAGCAAAAGATGAAAAATCCAGATTTGTGAGCTTAAATCTCAAGACATCACAAAAATTTGTCCCTTAGAAGGAATAAAGGAGGTTGACAAGTTTGATTCTGAACCTGAGGAGAAAACACTGAAAAGGCAAACAAGAGGTACGTCGAAAATGTCTAAGCTTAGTTTTCTAGTAGCTTTGCTATCATTTTTATTCTGTCAGTTTTCTGACGCTTCGGCTAAAGTTTATCAGTTGATCAAAAAATAAACAAAACTACAGCAATTTATCTTGACCCAATGGGCGATGTGGAAATCGTAGCTTCTTCTTGAAATTTTGTAATGTATGCCTATTTTGAAATCTTGAATAAAGGTAAGGAATTAGTGGCAAAAATGAGAGTTTGCAAAAAACTTTAGTGTTGGATAACACAGAAAGGAAGATCTCGGACTTGAAAGAGAATAACAAACTTTTCATGGGACAAAGTAAAACAAGAAATAGACGAGCTCCATTTGGGTTTATGGGATCACTATATCATATATTATTTGGAATAATGGACGAAGATGATAGAGTACAAATGGAAAATAACATGAGAAATTTAGTTAGCAACCAGCCAAGTCTGAACGAATTGGCAATAAGCAAACATCCTTAGTCGATTCTACAGCTAATATTTTGAAAAATACGACGGATGATATTAATGCCAACTTTAAAGGCATGAATACCAGAATTGAATATATGACTGCGGTGCTAAAAGAATCGTATTATGTGTACAAAGAATCTATCAACTTTTTCATGATTACAAAACAATATAATAGATGATTATGAAAAATTACAATCCGGGATCATAAACCTATAAATTGACATCAATCACGGTCGACTAAATACTAACATGCTGAAACCCAGACAATTAAAAATTTAAATAGCTAAAATAAAAGACATGTTGTCAGAAAACTTAGTATTACCAGGGAAAAGGACAGGAACAGAGTTAAATAAAGTTTATACTAACAGCTAGAGGACTGTTTGTTTATAGAAAGTTAATTATCAATGTAAAGATACCCCTGTTCGGAAGGCATGCTTCAGTACTTTTTAGAATTGTACCAATTAAAATTTATGATCGCATGATAATGGTTCATCTAGATGCTTACCATCTAATGTCAGAACCGACTCTAAATAAATGCCAAACACGATCTAACAAAAGAGTTTGTGAGGGAAGTTGGCTTTGGAGGAGTGCCAAAGATAACAGTTGTAAGCTAATGTCTCTTAAATTAAATAGAGTGTCAAAGTGTAGGTACAATACAATCACTGATGAAGAAGATCAAGGGACACTGGCGTTGTCACACATAGGAGAGATGAGCGAGATACCTAAAGTTGTCATAATAATAATATTGGCCATATATTTTATAAGAAAAATAAACATACGAAGGCAATCGCAAGCCATAGCTATACCAAGTATCATATTAAATGTTTGAAATATAATAAATTGAAGAAGATATGTTAATTTAAGAAACAATTGAAAAAAATAATAAAGTTATACAAAACCGGGCAGTTGCAAGTAGTTGCAAAATAAATTATATTAAATTAAATATACAATATACAGTCCACTAACATTGCAACAAAAAGAATTAAATTTTATGTTATTTGAACTCATAATCTTGCCGGCCATTCCCAGAATGTTCAGATGAACACTAATAAAATATAAGAAAATGTTTCGAGTGTCACAATGTAAATAACTATAAGTTATGATCTGCTATTGGAAACCAACAAGGGTGCACTATTAACACTTGTAATCTGTGAGTGCAGGCCACTTGAGCCCACCCAAAATATCTCGCTGCACCAAGAGTGCCGACCAAGGGTTCAAAAGATAACACTCCCGCGCCGGCAAGCAGACGTGGTCTCTGCGTAGACCACATATACGAGGTGTGTTCAAAAAGTAAGGTGACTCTTCAAATTTCGCGAATTTCAAATTTTTCGATTATCGAAACCTTTTAGAAGTTATACGAGGTGTGTTCAAAAAGTAAGGTGACTTTTCAAATTTCAAATTTTTCAAATTTTTCGATTATCTTCAGTTTTGGGAACAAGAAAAAGTCACATGGGGCCAAATCCGGTGAATATGGTGGCTGAGGCATTATTGTGGTGTTGTTTTTGGCCAAAAAATCCAAATCCTTTGATCCATATTTTTCGATAGCAAAAAATCGCCGAGCTCGCAAAACAACTTGTAACTTTACGCCTCTCACAACCAAACAAAAGAGGATGTTCCATTGAAACTTGGTACAGATGTTAGGGAAGAGTGTACCAATATAACAAAACAAAAAAATCGATAATCGAAAAATTTGAAATTCGCGAAATTTGAAGAGTCACCTTACTTTTTGAACACACCTCGTAAGATTAGATTAAGAATTTCATTGTATTTTCCTAAGCAGGGACTTAGAAAAATAAAGAACAGTTTCAATTCAGAACTGAATGAAAGTGGTTGTTTTTATTTTATATTCTAACGCCCCGTTCACCGATCGAACGTGTCCTGAAGCATGTTTGAGATATTTGCTGTTTAGGTGCAATTTAAGTACCAAATACAACAATACCTTGGTTTGTTACTCGTAAATATGAATATATATATATAGTAAATAGTAAATCCTAATTAACAGATAGGAGCTACCATGACAGGAGCAAAATACCGTATTCCAAATACCAGGAGTCGAACTGGAAACAACAGCAGTGTATCCGAGAATACAGAGGCCATCGTAACAAGAGAAGACGATCAATCATCTACGTCTTCTTCATCAGAATACGTCCTTCCGGATCAGGGAGAGCAAAATGTTAATTCACTTGATGTCCTATCAACACTGAAGATACCTGACTTACCTGTATGGTATTCTGAAAACTTTACATGAATTTATAACCAATGTGGAGAAAATCCCAGCACTGCCATATGGTCAGCTACTTCTAAGATCGATTCGAGATAAAATCGAAGGAAAGGCTAGCGAAGGCATCATCGAATCTGAAGCCAGTCTTAATTGGGAGGAAATTAAGGACGCCCTCATTTTGCATTGCGCGGATAAGAGAGATGAACCCACTCATATGTTCGAGCTCCACAATTCTGTGCAGGACAGTTTTCTTTACGTCAACTATATGACAAATTGTATGAGGTTAAACTGCTGTTAGTTAGAATAGCGGAAACTACAAAATCGATGCACTGTGTGGTTAAGACAAAAAAAAAATTGTTTCCAGAAATATGTCTCAACTCATTTTTAACAGGAATTAGGGGCCGATTAGGAGCTGCAATAAGATCTATAAAACCGACCAACCTTCGGGAGGCGTTTGAATGGGCGTTGAAAGAAAGAGAAACTTTTTTCGCTCAAAAGAATATGAAAAGACCGTATCAAAAACAAGAATATGGATATAATAGTAGACGTATATTATAGATGTATAGATTAAAAGCAAAGTAGTGGAAATGATGAAAGACGTAGTCATAAACGTAGTAGTGACGATTAAAATTATAGAAACGATAATAGAGGAAATGACGAAAGACGTTACTATAAGCGTTATCGTAACGATTATGAAAATATTAAAAATAATAATAATAAGAGGAAACGCTATACTCGAGTGCCGTGACTATAAGATACCCGTTACTGTTATAAGCAATTTTAAAATATTCATTTTGCTAGTTAAAATTCCCCAAGCGCCACCTATTGTCGGTGAAAGAATGTTGAGTAACTGATAGTGAGGCCTATGTGAGGCCTTATAACTTAAATTTCTTCATAAATAGCAAAAACTTTGGTAAATCGATAGATATTAACAGAAATAAGTTATACAAGGTCAAATAAAGGCATTCGATTCTCCGTCGTGGGCCGTGGGGATGCCGCGTGAGGACAGGGCCAGGCCGTCTTGGTGATCCACTAGCTAAGAAAGGGAAAGAAAAATAGAAATGATGGAGCGTGTGTTGTCCCGGGAGGCCCAGCCACGCGAGCAAGTGTAAAAGTAAAAGAAAGAAAGAAAAGAACCCGGGGGTTCGTTATGAGAGAGAGTGAATAGAAACCCAGTGGGTCTCGGGTGAAATGATGATGCGAGGCCCTTGAGGTCCGACGCGTAAGAGATGCAAGGCCCTGGTGGGACTCTTGCGAGAGATGACGTGAGGCCCGACGGGTGCGAAATGCAAAGCCTGGTGAGGCTGTTGCGGGAGTGCCGGCAGTGATCCAGTGGATCTGCTGCGGGCAAGAATCGGGGAGTGGCCGATGGCAGTGCTCCCTCGGTATGACCGAGGTCGAATGTATTAGATTTAGCCCTAGGCTAAATCTGACCAAAAGTGACTAGTGCTGGTGAGGGTGCCCAACTGCGGGAGACGGCTGATCTTACCTGGGCGTCATACAACTATCAGTCCAGAAATTCGATAAGCAATGCTGATCAACAAGCTCAAATACACAATTTTAATCAATCGACAAGAAGGCTCAGACAACATACACCTGATAAATAAAGACAACAAGTCAAAACTACCGTATATTGTGGTAAATAAGATTTTCGATAGAGCTTTCAAGTTCCTTATAGGTGCTATCTTTTATTTTATTAACCCTAATTATATTCAAAAAGAAAATCAAATTAAATTAATACACCAATAGTAAGTCGCCATTAAGACAGTAATAAATCAATTCAAAATTACATAACAAGACTATGATTCCATTGTTTAGTGAATTCTCCATTCCATTCCATTAAAGATAATTTTTTTTTCTCTCTCTTTATCTATTTACAATCTGTTTTTATAAACAATAGGTAAATTTTATAATTAATATTAAATAACAGGAATATCAGTTTTCCAGTGAACCCTGCTATTATATACAACATCGTTTCAGTAAATTGAATTTATCTATCGTTTTTCTGCTGCACGTAAAAGCATCTTTTATTAAGATATGATTTGATTATTAAGTAATACGGAGCAGGTAGAAATTTTTTTATCTTGTACAATAAACCTTTGTGCCAGACTCGATCAAACGCTTGTTGAACGTCAAGAAATGCAGCTGTGCAGTATTTTTTGTTCTCAAATGCAGTAATTATATCATTAATGACCCTGTGGCATTGCTCGGGGGTCCCGTGGCCTCTCCTGAATCCGAATTGGTATTCAGGAATGATGGAATGTTCGTCCAAAATTGGCAACATTCTCTTCAGGAGTATTTTTTCAAACACTTTTGAGAATATTGCCAGTAGGCTAATGGGACGAATTAAAGATACTTGAAACAAAAACTTCAAAAATAAGTATTGAGCTAGAAGAGAAAAGAGAAAGAGAAAATTCGGACACTAATATTGAATACCCACTGTACCGAGTTCTTAAAGGGTACGCACTGTAACACTTTGTTGCAGTGTTTACATAGTTCATGGTCCCGGTCATAAACCCCAAGTGGCCGAAATATGAACCGATCGCTATGGCTTAGGCCACTCGCAGAAAGTGCTAGCGTCGGCATAATTGCATAAACGGATGGCATGTGCATACACCTCGCGCTCCTCACATAAGAGGGAATATGTTTATACACATAAGTACATAAATAGCCGTCTCTCTGCCGCCGCCTGCGAGCATCGCAGCAACAAGACTTAGCCTTAATTAGAATTAAAAAAATATTGTAAGAACACAATCAATTCAAGCCTTGAAGCGGCACCATTGCTGCTTCCTGAAATAAAGAATAAACCAAGTATAACAAGTTTGTTTTATATTTCAAGGCGATCCTGCCATATAAACATTTCATGGCGACCGTGACATTGGTCAAAAAGACCTGGACTTGGACCTGGATCTGGATATAACAACGGCGTGAAAAAACAACTGGACGTTGGGAGCGGCATTAAGGCTGATCCAGCAACCAAATAAAGTGTTATGAAAATTATGAAATAAAACCAAGTGTCCTCACTTTACTACGGATACCACGAGGCTGTCGTCCGAGAGAGCTCGAATCTTCGGAATATATATATAAAAATTAAATCTGAGTGAGTAGAGTGTGGTGGGTCGGGCTGGTATAAAAAACAAAATACAAAAACGAATAGCGCACTTGAAGTGTTTATTATATACAAACATACGACACCCGCCATGGGCCACAGCTGTAAAGCTGCAAAGTGAACTTGACTTTCTGAAGTCAAGTATAAAAAAGCCCAAGACACCAATCTCAACTCACCCAAATACAAAATTAATAAACCAAAAAAATACTAAACCTCCATCACCTAACTACCGAGGAGGGAGGACCGCTGCCCCGCCGACTGCCCAGGGCCACTAAGCAGTGTGCACTGTAAATACACATGCACAGGAAAAAACAACTAGTGTGAGAGGCCATCCGCCCCTTACACCTCCGTGGGATAAGTTGACTGTGCAAAGCCAGCACCGGCACCGCCTGTGCCCATAGGCCCAGGACAACAGCAGCAGATACAAAGCGCGGGAGGCATGACTGCCACCTGCGCCTTTGAGGGAGCGTCAGCTCCGGAAGGAGCATCGGAAGAAACATCGCAGCAGAGGACGCAGGATTAACCCATGCACTGTGTTGCATAATTTTTTTGATTGCACTGCGATGCATTTTTTTTTTTTATATAACATAATATAAATTGTAAAATTGAGCGGAACCATCTCTGCCCAATTAGTCGTGTAGCCCGTAAAGCTATGCAAAACAATAGGGAGAAACCTGTAAGGATAGATGAGAGGTAATGCAATAAGCAAATCCTCAATAGAAAACAATATTAATTATAGTCCAACTTATAACATAAAGGTATATGTACCACCTACAAAAATGACTTTGGATATAAAAACAGTGGATTCCACTGCCAATGTCATAAACAAAGTAGAATCGAATAATATTGATTTATATTGGGTACATGTACTTTTAATAATCATTGTTGTCATAATGTGCGCAAATTTCTTTTATAAAATATATAAGCTGCACAATAGATGTTTAAAGAAGAGATATATGAGCCGGGCTAATGACCAGGATAAAATATAAGCAACATTGTTTAAATATACAATATATATGTAATAAATAAAAATAAAATAAAAATAATTGTATACAAATATAATTAAAAAAAATGGCTAAACTAAGCGCAATGTGCAATCCAATGGATTGGAATAAATTGTACAAAGAAATAAATAATATCAAAGCAAACTTTGACAAATCGTTTAAATCACTAACCCAGAATAGACCAATCCAGAAGAACACAGTTAGAAAACATGTTGAGATATTAGTAGAGAGCTTTAACGAAGCGCGAATTCTAATACATGGTCACAGGGAGAGATTGAATCAAGATCATTTGTCTCAGGTATCTAAACTTCTGATACGACTACGATCTAATTTAATATCGGTTAAACAAAAATTCAGTTTAGAAATAGTGATACCGAATGCTCTAAACACTCCCATAGCAGTAGACACTGCACCTGACCCAGAATCAGATGAAACAAACAAATTAAAATTAGAAGAGGTATACCCCAAAATAGAAGAGAAAGATTTAAATAATCTTACTATTCCAGCGGTATACACAGATAGAGATAGTTACGCAGATTCTGATACTCCTAGCGAGACAAGCAACCTTACTACAATGGCACAATCCAATATTGATTTCATAAATACAGCATCCAAGCTGATACCAGTTTTCGATGGTAAAGCGGAAAATCTAATAAGTTTTGTGGATGCGTTAGAAATAGTAAATGCAATAAAGGGCGAGCACGAACAACTCCCAGTCTCCATAATAAAAACAAAACTAAAGGGTGCCGCTAGAAATCTAATAGGAAACGAAACAACGATTTCCGAGGTGATTTCTAGACTAAAAGGCAACGTCTAAAAGGCAAAACTGATGAACCTACAGCAACGAAACAAAACTGCAAACCAATGCACACAAGAGGTTGAGGAGATGACGAAAGCCTTAGAAGGAGCATACATATCGGACGGACTATCACTAGAATTGGCAAGGAATTATTCCACTCAGCATGCCGTCAAGGCAATGACTAAGAACTGCGCAATTGATAAGATAAAACTTATCATGCAGGCTGGCACCTTCAACATATATGATGCCATATCCAAGTTCGACAACAGTTGCACGGAAGCAACTGGACAACCTAATACTGTCCTTTATTTCAAAAATTATTTACAGCGTGGTGGAAAATGCGGACGTGAAAACTTCAGAGGAAACTATAGTAGTCGTAATAATAATTACAACAAATACAGAAGTGCCAACTATAACAGTAATGGACGAGGCCAATATAGAGGAAACTCAAGGGGCCGTGGCAACTCGAATCAAGGCCACAATAACAATAATACAAACAATTCTGTGAATTGCCCAGAATAATTCGGGAAACTCTCACCCTTCAGATACTCAACAGTAAACCACAATGTTCACACCATCAATCGTAGTATTAATATATTTGTAAACTTTACGAATAAGGAAACAAACAGAAAACTGGTATTCTTAATTGACACTGGTGCAGACATATCAATTTTAAAAGAAAATTCTGATATCCTTCATGATATTTAGAAAGATAATAAAATAAACATTCAAGGCATAGGCCAAGAGCTAATTCAATCAAAAGGCTTAACTTCCCTCGAGATAAAGACAGATAAATATATAATTCCACACGATTTTCATATAGTAGATTTGCATTTCGCAATACCATGTGATGGAATAATAGGCATTGATTTCATAAAGAAATTCAATTGTCAACTAGACTTCAATCATAATGAAGGTTGGTTTATCCTAAGACCAAATAATTTGAATTTTCCAATTTATGATCTATAACATACAGTTCTGGTAATAATTCCATAATTCTACCAGCAAGATCTCAAGTGGTCCGAGAGATTCATCTATCATCAGATGAAGAAAGAATACTAATACCTAATCAGGAAATTCAACATGGCATTTATGTTGCGAACACAGTTGCAACAACCAAAAATGCATTTGTCCGATTACTGAATACAACCAGTACTGAACAAATAGTAAATATTCACAACTTAAAATATGAACCACTTTCGAACTATGACATAGTTCAAAACAATCCAGAAAATAGAGAAGAAACTGTCTTATCTCAATTATCCAAAAATTTTCCACCCCAGTTCAAGCAAAAATTAACTGATTTATGCACACAGTACAGTGATATATTCGGACTCGAAACCGAATCAATAACTATAAACAATTTCTACAAGCAAAAGCTAAAGTTGAAGGATGAAGAACCGGTTTACATAAAAAATTATAGAAGTCCACATAGTCAAAAGGATGAAATTAACACACAGATACAAAAACTAATAGAAAATAAAATACAAGTATTTCAAATTCAAATATAAAAATCTTTTATTTTTTCACGCCCATATTAACTGAAATAAATAAAACAAATATTTTCTTTATCAACAAATGTGTTTATTTAATTATTTTTTTTATTTCAGTGATTTTGCCTTCATTGTATAATGAAATCAATATTTAATTAACTGAAATTAAGTTATATAGTCTGAAATATTTTTTTGTATTTTTTTTCTTCTCATTCTATTTTTCAGATTATAATATATATTCATAATGTTTGCTGCCTCCCTTTCGTACTCAAAATTTTTATGACATCCACAAGGGTCGATTCCTTCCGAAGCAGAATCCTTACTCCAGACACATGTATTTCGATGAACACCATGGATAGAAGTTATCATTTCAACTTCTTCACACTCAAGTATTTTCGTATTTATAAAGATAGGTCGCAGATAGTGAGAGTTTAGTAGAGCTCCATTAAACTGATTGAGAAACAATTAAATTTGATCCGAATACATAATGTACATCGAAGACTTTTAAGTTTAAGTTTATTCTAAAAAATTTCTTCATCTTTTCTACCCTGACTTGTAGATATCTTAAATCCTGCAAATGTATCTTGAAGAAAACTATTTCTGATCTATTCTAACCAAAAGGCTTTATTTTTAAAACTGAGATTCTATTTGGTTTCGAACCATCTCAAACTATCTAGGAATCTTTCTGAGCTACTATCTTTTGAAACCTAAAATTATAACTCACAGACTTCTAAAATTTGTAAACGCCCACTTTAATATTGTGTTCAAAATCGGAGAACTTAATTAGTTCTTTCAAGTCATTCTCGGTGCAACGTTGTTAGCTTGAAAACTTGAAAAGAAGCAATCAACTAAAAGTGTAGTGAAGTGTATTCGGAAGGATTTAAAGGAAGGATTCTCCATTACATGTATGTAAACGATGGATCGGACATCCAATTACCTGAAAACTTTATGACTGAAGCAGGATCGTTTTTGCTCACACATCTCAGAACATTATTAGAGAGTTATATATCTGTAAAAGTAAATTTTGAGTTATTTGCCGAATATATACTCTTTAAGAATGAAACGAAAAAAATTGAGATTAAAAGTTAAGCGTTAAATGACTATTATGAATCAGTTCTCGGATTTGGATTTTATTTTTCTTGAGCAAACTATGGAAATAGTAGGAAACACAAGAATTCCAAGAAAAAGATAGCGGTGGAGATTAATCAAAATAATGCGCCTAGAAATGAATGTGAAGCAATATACACCTTAATCAGGTTCATCGTATATCCCGCTACCAAAATTCTTAGCTTCGAAGAAAGCTATTATTAATGTATGTAATGAAAATGATGCATACTGTTTCAAATGGGCCTTGATATCGGCTTTAATAAATGTTACAAACCCCCAAATATGTTGTTCCTTTAACGTTGATGTATACAATGAAAAAATATACTTGAACAATGGATTAATATTGGATTTCACCAATCTAAATTTCCCTATGGAAATAAAATGTATGAAACATTTTTTAAAGAAAAATCTATGGGTGAGTATAACCATCTTTGGATATAATGAAGATACCAAACAAATGATTGGGCCGATTTTAAGATTTTCTCCATTGCTTGGGAAACATCATTGGCATTTTTTGATTGTAGTGCTTCAAAGCAAATTTAGAAAACCTATTAATTACATTTAATAAGTAACGATAACCCTTGTTAGATGTTGAATAACCCCCCATTTCAACCAAATCTGCTTGCCACAGATCGTTTATTCCCTTCGTAATGACTCGTCTTAGTTAAAAATGTTTACGAGACGGTCCGTGCAACTCGTTTACAATTGCTCGTTTAATCATATTCTTCGAATTGGTGTATAGGCTACACCTTCTATTTAATCAGTTTTATTTGCTCTCTTGTTATGGACCTCTATTTCATTTTCAAAATTTGAAATTTTTGTAAGTTGACGATTAATACTTTGACTTACAAGATTTCTTAGGTCTTCACCCAACATTCTGACACACTCATCTGTATTTTGTTTTGTGGTCAAGTCATTCTAACGGCTTAATAGCGTTTTTGACTTATTTATTTTGAGCGTTTAGATTACCAGTATCAGTATCATTTAAGAAAGTTTCAATAAATGTAACACCTCTTTTTAAATAATCTGATCGCTCCCTATCATTAGAAAAATGTCCAAAATTGTCAACAGACATGATGATTATAAATAAAAATCTTTTTTGTTTTTAATATATATACTCTAATTAAACAAAAATTCCCTTCTCTCGCATTTCTTTAATATTGAGAAAATCTCATTATTGTGATTGTTGTTACCCGCTGTTTTTGACGCCTCTAAAATTCGTAACCGTTCGACTAGTTTATTCACATCATTCCAACAAATATAATTTGGTTTTGATTCCTCCAGAGTTATATAATATATTATTTTTTTTTAATAATTTTAGTACATTTAAATGAGCGTGAACCTTTAATTCGACTATTCACGTTATAACCTAATCTGTGAGCATATGTTTCTAAAATAATATTTTTATATGTTTTGAAATCATGATCATTATAATTTTGGGGGTGTTTATGAAATACAAGAGAGAACTGAACAGCTCGCAACTCATTCCATTACACAAATGAATCTTATTATCAATAATTTTTAGTTCACTATTCCTAATGTTAATACATTATCTAAACTTTTTTTAGGTCCGTAAGCCTTGTCCAATATATTTTCCCGACTCAAATGACTGATATTAAAATCAAATTTTTAATATCTATCTCGTCTTCTAAGTTTAAATCTTCTCTCATTTCATTTTCTTTTGTAGGCATTGATATAGCTTCCGGCTCACTCCCTTTGTGCACATCATCATTATATGCTTCGTCTATCTTTCCTTTTTCAAAAACATTTGTTTGTGAAAAGAAATCCTTATACGAATGTTTCCTTCAACTCTATAACACTTTGATTCTTTACATGTTTTAGGTCATCAAGCTTTCTCTTCAAGGCAGATCTCGCTTTTGTTAACTGAGCTAACATATTCATTATTGTAACCTGCATATATTTAGATAAAGTAAATTTTAAAAAATATTTAATATTTATTTAATCACTTTTCAGTTACTCTATCTATACTGCTTACTCGAACTTTTACTTATTTCTAAATATAAATTATCATTCTTTTTATAAATATTAAATTTCCCATCAACCATTTCCTCAATAAATTCCTCCCGAAGGTATTCCTTTCCATGGTGTAAAGAAAGTAATCCTCCAACCTCTCGCTTATAACGACTACGTTTCCCCCTATTTGGAAGGAATCTTTCATCATTCCTTTACACAAGAAAGGGAAAACTTCGGATGCTGGTAATTATAGAGGTATCTCTAAATTATCAGCAATTCCTAAACTCTTTGAGAAAATTATTGTGCCTCATTTGCAACACCAGTGTAGATCAATAATATCTCCATATCAACATGGTTTTATGGCTCGACAGTCTACAACTACAAACTTGCTTGAATTTACATCTTATGTCATTACTGGGTTCCGAAAAAGTCTTCAGACAGATGTCATCTACACTGACTTTAGTAAAGCAGTTGACTCTGTAAATCACTCACTTTTAGTTCATAAACTTGACTTAATCGGATTCCCATGCGATCTTCTTAAGTGGGTTGAAAGTTTTCTGACTGGTAGAACGCAACGTGTTTTATTTAAAGATGTCTTGTCTGGTCCGATTTATGCTTCATCCGGTGTCCCTCAGGGAAGCCATTTAGGTCCGCTATTTTTCACATTATTCATAAATGACCTTCCAATCGCTTTAACAAATTCTTTTATTTTAATGTACGCAGATGATGTGAAACTTTGTATTCAATATAATGATGCGTGCTACCAGAGAAAACTACAATATGACCTTAAGAACTTTCAATTTTGGTGCTCTGCAAACTTACTAAATTTTAACGGCTCTAAGTGTAAAGTAATGACCTTCAGTCGCTCTAAGCCGTTAATATCCACTTATACACTTTGTGGTGTAACCCTAGATAGAATTAAGCTAGTAGATGACTTTGGTGTCCTATTGGATGCCAAACTTACATTTTCCGACCACATTTTTTCCATGGTTAACAAAGCCAGAGGTGTGTTAGGTTTTATAAAAAGATGGTCGAAAGAATTCAACGACCCTTACGTAACCAAAACTTTATTTGTCTCTCTCGTTCGTCCGATCTTAGAGTATGGATCTTGCGTCTGGAACCCCCAGTACGCGGTCCTCCAAAACCGTATAGAATCAATTCAAAAAAGCTTTCTCTTATTTGCTTTTCGTGGCCAAAATTGGGATGCAAACTTACATCTTCCCTCCTATAAAAGCAGACTATTACTAAAAACTTACCTACCCTTGCTAACCGTAGGACAATGCTTGGCGTTGTTTTTATTAACAATCTTATTAGTGGGGACATTGATAGTCAAGCCCTAATAGGTCACTTAAACATCAATGTGCCCGCTAGACCCACTAGAAACTATATTCCCTTATCCTTGGGACATTGCAGCTCGAACTTTGCCCTTTATGAACCATTTAGGGTATTATGTTCGAGTTACAATACCCTCTACAACATTATATCCAATACTTCACCTACTAACATAAAAATCGTCTTACTAAACCACTTAGCTCATATTTAATTAATTTATTTATTTAATATTCCACTCGGTACTATCCCCGTGTTCCGAGCCGTGCGATAGACGGCAGCGCCCCTCGGTCGGTTGGGCGGGAGGTGGGTTGCACGTTAAGCAACGGGAGTTGCGAAAAAAAAAAAAAGCTCCAGAACAAGGGACTTTGCAATCTTCGTCCTTTTACACGCCGCCTTGAGGATGGGAAATTTTACACTTTCAGGCATCCTGGCCCTTTATTAAATAGATTTCTTATTACATCTATTCAATTCTTGAGTTACCGTCTTAAGCTTTAATCGTTTTGCATTATTTTCATCATCAAATGAACCGTCGTCGTATGCAGACGTGTATTTTATTGTGCTCCGGGGAAAAAAAAGTATTCAATAATATCAAAAAAAAAGCAGTGACCTTTGATTAATTAATTAATTAATATAAAACATAACACTTAAAATTCTAAGAAACTCAACCTCTATTGCAATGAGTCTAAACGACGTTCGCACTCAACGTCAACGTGAGCAAGACGAGAGACGGCTCTCAGTACAAAGAAACAACTTTTACTTCTTTTTCAAAGCAACCGAAAGTAATGCACGTTCTTGGTCCCCCTCGCTTCCATCGATATCTCTGCAGCCAAAGAGCGCAGCAATTAGCATACCAATTTCTTTGACAACGTCAACCGTAACAACAACAACAACCGCAACTGTAATGACATCGCGTTTAACGACGTCATCAGCTAGCAGCGCAAACAATAATACTTCTCCCGCTGTGCTGCCCAAAAAAGAGAACAAAGACAAAGAAAATATTAAGCCGGCTTTGCATACTGGTATGGATCGCTACATCCAAATCAAAAAGAAGATAAGCCCCCTAAACTCTCAACGCAAAATAACCCGTGGCAATGCTAACATAGCTGCCATCGAAACGCCCACGAACTCAAACTGTTTAAAAATCCTGGCAGACTATAAGGATGATGCCGAATCTACTGAAGTCGCAAAAAAGGAAGACTAAGCCCCCGCCAATTTACATACGAGAAAAAAGTTTCAAAGTTCTTGTCAACAAAATTAGAGAGCTTATTGGCAAGGACAACTTCTACATAATGCCACTCGTAAAGGGCAACATCCAGGAAACAAAAGTTCGAATAAAGTCTGAAGATAATTACAGAGTATTATCGAAATATCTCACCAACAAAAAAAAGAACATTAAGGGGCTGCAAGTCGTACTTAAGGGCATAGAGTCCGAAGTATCGCCTGCAGAGATAACAAAGGCGCTACAAGAGAAGGGACTAAGACAGTCTTCAATATCCTTAACAGGAAGAGAAAGCCGCAGCCACTCTTTAAGGTTGAGCTCGAAGCAGTTTTAAGCAGAAGCGAAGCAGAATTAAGCCCCTTAAGAAATAAGAAGTGCACCCTATATACAATCTTCAGTTCCTGCTGCACCGCAATTACGCTTGAGGAGCCGCACAAACGCAATGGCCTGGTACAATGCACACTGGTCCCAATGCCCAAAATTTTTGCATAAACTAGAAAAATGAAGCTACAGACTTGAAACTTGGCACACTATATAGTTATTATATATGCAAGGTCCGGACAAAATTTCGTGTCGATCGGGCCACGCCTTCTTTTCCGCCCCATAGTAACCAATGCACTCTAGTACAAAAATGTACAAAACATCCATGAAAATTGGGCTAATATATCCAATAAATTGTGAATATATATAACATATTTTTACTAAATATCCGCCACCCCCAAATCCCCTCCTCCCCCCCCTTCCAAACTAAATAATGCATCTTGAACAATTATAATTTATTTAATTACATTTTTAATCATTTTCAACATCTAAATCAAAAGAATAGTTGTCGAAACATTCAAATGTATCCAAGTCATCTTCATCATCATTATCTATAGTAGGGTAACTGTTTAGGAAATCGACATTTGGCGGTGTTAAGAGATCAATAACTTCTTTTGGGTAACTGCTGTGTTTTTTGTTTTGATGTGCTCTTTCCTTGATGTGGATTCTGTAATACATAGACCTTCAGGTCTGCATTTATCTTTTGCACCTATAATTTGCCTGTAGCTTGGGTAAATATCACAATTTCTCTTTTTACTTTCCAGTCTAATGCTCATATACTGTTTTTTGGTAAAGCCATTTTCCATCAAAAAATCTAAAACTTCTTCTGGAGTTAATGGTACCAATTTATCCCAATTAAAAGGTGTCTCCCTCCCGAGTCACCCTAGCCCGAAAGAGCGGCCAATAGATAGGCATAGTAAAAGAAAAACGTAAATCTCGCACACGCATTTTGAGCAGCTCGAGCAGTTCGAGCAACATTGATTCGGAACCAGAGGAAAGCGAGATTCTCTCTTTTATACTACCAAAGTACAAACCGCAACTGTAACGACAGCGCGATTAACGACGTCATCAGCTAGCAGCGCAAACATTAATATTTCTGCCCCTGCGCTGCCCGAAAAAGAGAACAAAAACAAAGAAAATATTAAGCCGGCTGTGCAGACTGGTATGGATCGCTACATCCAAATCAAAAGGAAGCTAAGCCCCCTAAACTCGCAACGCAAAATAACCCGTGGCAATGCTAACATAGCTGCAATAGAAACGCCCTCTAACTCAAACCGTTTTAAAATCTTGGCAGACTATGAGGATGATGCCGAATCTACTGAAGTCGAAAAAAGGAAGACTAAGCCCCCGCCAATTTACTCACGAGAAAAAAGTTCCAACGTTCTTGTCAACAAAATTATAGAGCTTATTGGCAAGGACAATTTTCACATAATACCACTCGTAAAGGGCAACATCCAGGAAACAAAAGTTCAAACGAAGTCTGAAGATAATTACAGAGTATTATCAAAATATCTCACCGACAAAAAAAAATAACTTTTATACTTATCAGCTAAAAAGCAGCAAGGGCCTGGAAGTCGTACTTAAGAGCATAGAGTCCGAAGTATCGCCTGCAGAGATAAAAAGGGAGAAGGGATTTAGCGCTAAGACAGTCTTCAATATCCTTAACAGGGATAGAAAGCCGCAGCCACTCTTTAATGTTGAGCTCGAACCAGAAATTAAGCCCCTAAAGAAATACGAAGTGCACCCTATATACAATCTTCAGTTCCTGCTGCACCGCAGAATTACGGTTGAGGAGCCGCACAAACGCAATGGCCCGGTACAATGTGCGAATGGCCATACAAGGTCTTACTGTAAACTGCGCCCGGTGTATGTAGTTTGTGGTGAGCTTCATGACTCCGCACACTGCCCAGCGAGCAAAGATGACCACAACTTGAAAAAGTGCGGCAACTGCGGTAGAAATCACACTGCTAACTATAGAGGTTGCCCAGTTTATAAGGAGTTGAAAAGTCGTAGCCTCCAGGTCAAACCCTGAAGTCTTCTTCTCGACTGCAGCCAGATCCTCACTAGGACCCATAAACTATGACAAAAATGTTACATACGCAAGTGCTTTAAAATCAGAACTGTCTACCCCAGCCTCAAAAAGCTCATTGCCGCAATCAGCATACCAAGAACCGAACACGGCTCAGCAGCCAAACAGCCAAAAAGTAACTTTGAAGCTATGATATGCAGTCTTCAACAAAGCCTTACGGAGTTTATGTCGTTTATGCGTACAACAATGCAAGATCTGATGCGAAACCAAAATCTATTAATACAAATGCTGGTTTCACAACAATCAAAATAATGACTTCCCTACGAATATCTACGTGGAACGTTAACGGCGTTTCGCAGCATAAACTCGAGTTAGCGCAATTCCTACTAGACAATCAAATCCACGTAATGCTGCTTTCAGAAACACATCTTACAAACAGATACAATTTCCAACTACGAGGATATTCATTCTATGGAACAAACCATCCAGATGGTAAAGCACACGGCGGGACTGATTTTAGACAGAATCCGTTTTAAGCACCATTATCATACAAAATTTGCTAAAAACTACCTACAGGCCACATCCATAAATATACACCTAAATACTGGCAAGCAATTAATGCTAGCCGCCGTATACTGCCCCCCACACTTCACCATAGCCGAAGATGAGTTTATGCAGTTTCTCAACTTACTCGGAGACCACTTCATAGCAGCAGGAGACTACAATGCCAAGCACACACACTGGGGATCTCGTCTCGTGACTCCAAAAGGAAAGCAGCTCTATAATGCAATTATCAAAGCCAAGAACAAGCTCGACTATGTTTCTTCTGGCACACCAATATACTGGCCGGCAGACCCAAAGAAACTTCCGGATTTAATAGACTTTGCGATTACCAAAAACATTCCTAAACATTCCACTCATCTGATCACTCGCCTGTCCTTTTTACTGTACTCCGACATCTAGGAACTTGGGATCAACCTTTAAAACTGACCTGACTGACAAGAAGTATATTAGCTCACACATTGAGCTAAGCCCTCACCTCAGCGATGAAGCCAACGTAGACAGTTTTGTTAATTCACTGGAATCTGTACTCGCCTTCGCCTTCGAGTTTCAATACCTCATACTATAAACACACAATGCAATCAAAAGAAGACAAATCTACAAATCGAACAGCTAGTCCTCGAAAAGCGACGCTTACGTCGAGAATGGCAATTTCACAGATCGCCATCTGCTAAGCAAAGCTTAAAACATGCCTCACGTCAACCTACTCAAGCTCTACAGCAAGAAGAAACATATGTCCGCCGCCGCTACATTGAGTAATTGTCAAATAATAGTACAAAACACTCACTATGGAGAGCTCACCCAACTCTGAGCTCACCGAAAGAAACCGTGATGCCTATTAGAAATTCCACAGGCGGCAGGGCGCGCAGTGACGCAGACAGAGCCAGCACGTTTGCCAACCAGCTTAAAAATGTCTCCCAACCAAATCCTGCCACTAATGCGTTTACTTTGCCGACACTATCATATGAGCCCCAGCCTCAACATGAGCCAATTGAGTTTCGCCCAAGCGAAATCGTAAACATCATCAAAAGACAACTGAATCAGAAAAAATCCCCGGGCTGCGACCTTGTAACTCCCAAAATGATCATTGAGCTCCCATACTGCGCCGTTTGCACTCTCACTGAGCTCTTTAACTTGGCCACTTTCCAGTGAGATGGAAAAAGTCAATTATAATATCGATAGCAAGGCCGGGGAAAGACCACACTATCCACACGTCATATAGACCTATATGCCTACTCTCTTGCCTATCTAAACTCTTTGAAAAATGCCTAATGACAGAAAGGAAACCCCTTCACACCAATTTGGGTTATAACATCAGAAATTCGAAACACTTTCGAAAAACGAGATTTCTGTACTGCCATATTTTTAAATGTCTCTGAAGCATTTGATAGAGTCTGGATAGAAGGTCTAATGTTAAAGATCAAGACAATGCTCCCCACAGCACCCACAAGATTTTAGAGTCTTACCTTCTCGACAGAAAATTTTTTGTGAGGTGCGTGCTAGGGCCAACACTATATGTCCTCTACACAGCAGACATCCCGACAAGCACACGACTAACATCATCTACGTTTGCCGATGATACAGATATTCTTAGCCGCACCCGATTCAAGCAACTGAGCAGCTAGCTCTTCATATGGTCGATGTTGAAAAATGGCTATCAGATTGTCGAATTAAAGTAAACGAACTAAAATGCAAGCACGTTACGTTCACTCTGAACATGCAAAACTGCCCGCCGATTACGTTAAGCAACACTCTACTTCCACAAGCAAACGAAGTAACATACCTAGGAGTACATCTAGACAGAAGACTGGCATGGCGGCGGCACATTGAAGCCAAAGGAACACACCTAAAGCTAAAAGCCAGCAGCCTTCATTGGCTTGTCAATGCTCGATCACCTCTTAGCCTTGAATATAAAGTCCTGCTGTACAACTCGGTACTAAAACCTATATGGGTGTACGGCTCCCAGTTATGGGGGAACGCCAGCAATAGCAACATTGACATTGTTCAGAGAGTTCAGTCGAAGATCCTCAGAACAATCACTGGGGCACCGTGGTACGTTCGCAACGAAAACATACACCGCGACTTAAGCATTCTACCAGTCAAAGAAGTGATCCCAGAACAGAAGGTAAAGTACTTCACTAAGCTATCGGTGCACCCCAACAACCTGGCGAGAGGTCTAACAAGGTTGAGCAACAAATCACGCCTTCGTCGCAATGACCTACCCACCCAGCGACCGACCTGAGGGACGCGCAACCAGAATGCAGACTTAGTATACTGTTAGTTAAATTTTAAAGTTAAGATTCGTCAACTTATTGTTAGTCTCAAAATTAAGAGTAGATTTAATAAATAAAAGCAAAGCTATAATAAAAAAAAATTTTTCATCATCAATTGGTATGAACTCTGTTTCTGCGGCATCATCTTTTTCCTCGTTCTTGTCGTTGTAATCATAAACCAAACTTGTCGGATTAACCGGTGTCTTCCTATTATCCTCGTCAGTACGATCGAGTTCGACTCCTGTAGTCTCCTTGTTCTTATAGTCGTTGTTCTCCATGTTCATTTTATTATTATATATATATTGCTTTTTGTTGTTTAGCAATTGTTTTTTGTTGTTTAGCAGTTGCTTTTTATTGTTTAGCAGTAGTTTTTTGTTGTTTACCAGGTGTTTTTTGTTGTTTAGCTTTTGCTTTTTGTTGTTTAGCAGTTGTTATTTGTTGCTCAGCAGTTCTTTTTTTGTTGTTTAGCAGTTGTTTTTTTATTGTTTAGCAGTTGTTTTGAATTTAAAGTCGAAACTAGGACCGTGAATTTTGAAGTAGGCAGTCCCGATTTTTATACCATCCAAAAGTCAGGCATACAAACGTAAACGTACACATTTCTTTCACCCTCCCTCCCCATCCTAAGTGTAAGTCAATCAAACGGAAAAGTAGAAATGAAAAGCATAAATGACCACAGTTGTATGTATCAAAATGTTTAACTCTCTCGTAGTTGTATTGTATTTCTTTTCCCAAATACTTGACAACTTGTACAGGTGCTTTTAAATTTCCGAAACTATCATCATCATCATAATTGTCGTTATGTGCCACCCAATGTGTACCATTTGATTGTGAATCATCTAGGTTTACTGTACCACATTCTCGAATTCGTGGAGGGAGTGGAAGTAAATCCCTCATACATACTCCTCGAAAATTTGGTATATATTTTTGAGGAAAAGTTGTAATGTCTATATTTGAAAGTGGTCTATTGGGTAGCTGACACTTTCCTTTTTTCGCTTCTTAATACCATATCCCTTGCTATATGGTTTTTGGTAGGTGTTTCTCCTACAGCAACACTTTTAATTTTTTTTATTATGTCGTTTCTTCCCCTCCATATCCTCTTTCGCAATTCTAGCGTAGTTTATTGTTTTTGCAATGGCTGCACTTTCACTAGCTGAACTACCGAGGGCACTTAGAGGAGTCAAAATAGGTTCGCTTGGTAAAAAAACCACCAGTTTTTGGTACATTAATTATTCTTGGTACTTTCACGTTTTTCTTTGCACCCATTGTCAATTGAACTGCTTTTCGTGCAATTTTAATTGCACTCATATTGTCCAATGGTATTTGTTTTTTTTAATGTTCTAGTAGCAGCGTTAATAACAGTCGACAGATTCGTCATCTTTACTTTTTGCTCGTCGTCTTCCCTTTACATTTCTTTTTTGTTTTTGATATTCCCATTCCACATATTTTCTTTGCTTTCATAATGTTGGTCACCAAATATGCTGCTGCTTTTTCACCAAGAGCACTGTCTGGTGCTTTTACACGTGACCAAGCTTTGTCAATTAATATAGAATCTGCAATGTGACGTTCATGTAAATCCTTTTTATGGGAATAAGCTATATCGTGTTCTTTACAAGCCTCATCCACATCCAAGCCTCATGATGTTTAATCGTCAAAGATTTCTCATCGAATGAGGTACATAAGCTAACGTTTAATAAAAAACAAAAAATGATCGTGAGAAGTATCAACGATGAAAACGAGAAAAACCACCCCCACGACATAGTTCTCTCTTACCTAATACAATAAGAGCTCTTATTGTTGGACCATCAAATTGTGGTAAAACCAACATTATGCTCAGTTTGATAAAGAGTCCAAGCTAAATATGAGTACTTGGAAATATTAACAAAAACCTATTAAAACCTATATCATACTTTCTTTCATAACTATGGTATATTAGACCCCAGTGAAGCAAAAAATAATTCTATTATGATATTTGATGATGTAGCTTGTGAAAAACAAGACAACATAAGATCATATTTTTGTATGGGTCGTCATAAGAATATTGATTCCTTTTATGTATGTCAAACATATACCCATATACCTAAACACTTGATTCGTGATAATGCAAACTTTATAATAATGTTTAAACAAGACGATTTAAATATGCGACATATATAGAGATCATATTAATACAGATATGGGGTACGACACATTCGTGGAAATTTGTAAAAAATGTTGTGAGGATAAATTTTGATTCTTGCTTAGATGTAAAGATAAAGATAATGGATAATGGAAGATATAGAAAAGGTGTTGATCAATTTATTTTGACTTAAAAAAGTTAATGAATTTGGTATAAAAATAGAATAGAAATAAACATTTCCACAGTTTAACAACAGATTTCATTATGTCTAGATCAGTGACCTTGTCCTTGAATGGAAATAGTTCTGTTATAAATACCAACTATTTTCCACCACTCGAATTGAATGGACTTTTTGAGTGTGCATTAATTGATTTTAATATGTGCAATTCAATCCCAAATATAGACGAAAAAACAATCTTTTCCATATTGGAACTAAATGATATAACTGATCATATTTTTAAAAAACTTAAAGATTACTGTATTAAAAAACCTTCTCAAATTGAAAGCAATAATAATACTCTTCAAGTGAAAATAATCAGCACTCGGGAGCTGGCTTACTTTAATAAGGAAAGATCAATTGGCCAACTTTTTTGTTTTGATAAAAGAGTTTTAGAGCCTCACCCAACAAAAACATATCTATCGGATCAGACTGTCAATATTTTAAAAATGAATACTATTCGTTTGGAATGTAACATAATTAGTGGTTCATATGTAGACAATACACCTATTCATACGTTACATGAATTCGGTAATTATGTTCCTACTGTCTATAAAATAGCTATAATTGAATGTGATGAAATAAGCACACTCTCTATACGCATCGTAGATCAAAACGGAGATTTGGTAAATTTACGTGGTGAAAACGTTTCGATTCGGTTGCATATTCGCATGATAAAATGATTATTTATAATGAAAGACCTGATCCATACACTCAACCAAGCATTACTAATTGTAAAGCTATAGAAAGAGGATCTATTCAAAAAAGAAGTTCACTTAGTTTAAAAAATAAATTATTTTTAAAGTCTCTAGGCTTCAAAGTTAAAACTTAATAAAAAAATACTGGAAGAAAACAATGAATGAAATTTTAAATGTTCGAGAAAAAGTTTACTCGGATGAGAATATTTCGAAAAAAGAGTTTCATACCTATTCGTCAACAAAGATCAAACATAGTCAAACATTTAAACCAACTATGAAATTCGAATAACTATCCAAAATCAAGACTTGTATGTGCTCCCTCATGAAAGTTACCTCAACTGTCAAGGAATTATTAGAAAACATACAACAGTCGGTCTTACAACTCATAATGTTACAACTTTTTTTAAAAATAATTGTATGGCTTACATCTTGGATGAAATCAAGTATGAAATAAATGGATGCGAGATTGATAGAACTCGATTTGTCGGTATGACAACTACTCTTTAAAATTTTATATCAATTGATATCCTTCAAAGCCAAAATCTTACAAATTCTGGATGGAGTGGTGGAGATGACTTTTCTACTGGACCTTACTTTAGCTTTTCTGTCCCATTAAAAAATGTATTGGGGTTGGCTGAAGATTATAACAAGGTTTTGTTGAAAAAATGAAAGCTCCAATTATCGTATTTGATCTATCATATCAAAATGAAACAAAAAATCTGGTCCCATTGACGTGAGAACTGAACTGAAGACACCACGTAACGAAAATACTCAAGCTTATTGCCTACTCATACACGATCGATTAGTCGAATATAACCCCTTAAACGGATTAGTACAACGATTTGTTTGATATTTTTAAAAATGATTAAAGATATTGTATCAATTAGTATTCAAGGTTTCTTTGACAATAGCAATAAATTTATTCTTAAAGAAAATGGAATAGTATTAAAAAGAAACAAACTTGAATAATAGTTCAGTTATAGAACCACCATATGATTTCAAATATTTAAAAAGAAAATCTCGAACCACTGCCAGGTGGTTAACAAATAAGCATCATAAAATTGCTTGGGACGATGGAGAAAACAGTTTTGTACAACCGCGACGATATCTTAAGGCAATAACCATTGGAAAACAAATTATCTGTAAGGGAATGGAAAAGAAACGTTTTCTACACTCATCTTTTGGAAACCACGATTTGATTAATGTTGAGGACATACAGAGTCCATCATTAAACCGGTTTAGAGGAAACAGATTTCCTTATTGTAAAAATCATTTTTTCTACAATTTAATGGGAAGATATTTGAAAATAATTTCCAATACCTTTTTAAAACAAAAATGATGTTCATGAATTAAGGTGCACAAGATCTGAAAACAATGAAATGTGGTGAAAAATTTACATTCTTTAATACCGATTCGAGACTGAATGCGCAGACATGCGCAAGCCTCTTCTATGTAAATCAAAGGAATGGAGCTAGAAAAATAATTTCATTGTATCAATAATTAATAAATAAGGCTTTATGTGGGATGAATAATATGAATATAAATAATAACTTTTCATTTGCAGAATTTAAGATATCTTCATGTCAGGGTAGAAAAGGAGAAGAAAACATGTATCTGGAGTAAGGACTCACTTACGGAAGGAATCGACACTTGTGGATGTCATAAAAAATTTGAGTACAAAAGGGAGGCAGCAAACATTATGAACATATATAATAATCTAGAAAAAAGAAAGAGAAGAAAATAAAAAAGAGGAAACGCTATAGTCGAGTGCCGCGACTATAAGATACCCGTTACTGTTTTACACAATTTTAAAATATTAATTTTGCTAGTGGAAATTCACAAGGCGCCACCTATTGTCAGAGGAAGTATGTTGAGTATGCTTATAGTGACGTCACTGCCCATGTGGAGCCTTATAACCTTAATTTCTTCATAAATAGCGAAATAATGTTCCGATTTGAAAAATCTTTTGTAAATCGATAGATATTAACAGAAATAAGCTACACAAGGTCAAACGAAGGCATTCATAATAATATTATAGACTCCACAGTTTTCCGCGGTTTGTGGGCGTTAGAGTGCAAGGTGGCCGGATGCAACTTCGTGGCAAGTTGCAGAGGCATATCTTAAATACGTGTTCCTAAGCAAAATTGTGCAGCTTTTATAGTTTTCGAGATTTTTGCATTTTTGGTTTTTCGGGTTTTGTGGGCGTTAGAGTGGGCGTGGCGTGATCGGAAAAAAACAATTCGCATTGGGAGCATCATAGAAAGATACATGCTTGATCCGAACTTTCTCATCTCTTATAGTTACCAAGATATCAGCTTTTCTAGAAAATCCGAAAACCGTCTTTTTGAGCCTTGTGGGCGTATGGGTGGGTTTGGCCGATAGTACCACTATAAAATGCGCTGTCATCTAAAGATTATACTTTCTGAATTTCAACTTTCATCTACAATAGTTCCTGAGATTTCAGCAATTTTAGTTTTTTTGCGATTTCTGGGCGTTAGAGTGGGCGTGGCAGGATGCTGTAATAAACTTGCGCTGTCCCGGGACCTCAAGAATCTTCATGTTTAATCTCAGCTTTGTATCTGCTATAGTTCCTGAGATCTCAGCGTTCATACGGACGGACGGACGGACGGACGGACGGACGGACAGACAGGGACATGGCTCAATCGACTTGGCAATTGATCCTGATCAAGAATATATATACTTTATAGGGTCGCAAAAGCTTCCTTCTATCTGTTACATACTTTTCAACGAATCTAGTATACCCTTTTACTCTACGAGTAACGGGTATAAAAATACAAAAAGTACTTTAGACTTTAAAGTGACAACACCAAGTTGAATTAATAAACGAATATTTAGGTTTTGCGTCTTTATTCAAATGATCTCAGCTTAAGACTAAATTATTGTGACAAAAATCTTACTTCTACTGCCTAGTCATTTAAAGAATTGTTTATGTTATTAAGAAGCCGCATTGCCTGCTCCGGATGTAGATTGTTTAAATTGGTTCAGCGTGGGATCGCCTACGCTGCAGATTCTTATTTCTTGGTACATAACGGAATTTGTGAATATGTTACTTTCCTCCCCTTCAAAGGGTTGCCTATGCTTGGGCTGGCATTTCAGGGTACAATGCAGGCAACTGGTTTTGTGCCGGTTCTATTTCTTGTTGAAGTTCTTGATTATTTTTTGCTTGTTTTCTAAATATTGTATATAAAAAGGTAAGTGGATTTAGTGTAAACAATTTGATAGGACAACAAAAATAATAAGAACGATAACTACTAATATTATAATTACGTAAAGTGTGGTATTATTTTCTGAAATTAATTTTAAAACGTCATTATGTTCTACTATCTTTATCTTAGTTACATTAATCGGTGAATCCAATGCTTTTAAATCAAATTCTGGACTTAACGAATTTTCGCTTAAAATAACTTTTCCAATTTTAACTCTACATTGTTTTATTCTAATAATTTTGCTTCCATTTATTTTTATATCACCATTTAATTCTTGACAATTTTGTTCGATCGTTTCAGTTAGATTCCATGTAAGTATAATATTTGGTTCAACGTATTAAATCATTTCATTTGAAAGAGTTTGTATAAAAATTACAAATTGGATTTTTACGCTTAATAATATTTTAAATGCATTCATTATTAACTTCTTTATTGTCTTGATTATAAATTTTATTCTCATCTTCAAAATATGATTGTTGATCTGAATAGTCTAACTGATACCCATTATGGTCGGGATAAGGAATTATTTTAATGGTTTTGTGGTTAATAGGGATATGTGAAATAAGTAGTAATTCGTTATTTTTGTAATCACCCACGTTAATGTGTTTTGATTAAAAGTATATTTTGGTTGTTGATGTGTTCTAGTTTGTCGTAATTGAGTAACTTTGGGTTAAAAGTTGCATGCCCAGTTTCGATGACTTCAATGTATTCAATAAATTGCATGAGTTCATAAACAAGTGTGTCAATAATATTGCGGTTAGTTTCGTAGTTAGCACGTTACCGCAGTCCTTTATTCACAAACTTTACGATATCACTTAATTTATGAAGTTGAATTGTATTTTCTGCAATTATGTCTATTTTTTGTTAATTGTTACCCTATCATTTTCATCTAGTGTGCCAAAATAAATTTAAAAGATGAACCTACTTATGTCACAAGTCCACGTTTCTGCCTATTTTGCTGATGAATAGTTGTGGCCTATTTAATTCCCCGGCAGTGTTCCGCCAAAAGATAAGTAAGCCATTTTTTTCCGTCTCCGTCTCTCTGCCGGTCTTCAGCAGTGGTCCGAACATTAAATTTCATTCACACTGCTGCAAGATTTTGTTTTCCTTCCGTGTCAACTCCAAGTCCGAGTTTTCCGACACAACGGCAATGTGAGATGATAAAAATAAGGCATAATTAATATTGGCCAGCCGGTGTGAATTAGTTCCAAAAATTCCTAAATTCACCGAACAGTCCGCCGCTGGCGTAATATTTTTTTCACAATCAGTGTTTTTTTTTACACTGCACAGCCTTCTGTTCCTCCAGTTATACAGTCCACTTATCAACGCTCCACTGTGCCAACCTAGGCCTTACGAGCCTCATATATACATACTTGCATGCATGCCATATATTTTCTGCCTACAATTTCAGGAAATAAGTACATAATAAAATTAAATTGGAATAAAATCTGTTAAAAAAAAAACGCCATTTCACTACAAATCCGTGATTGTGTCGCCTAAATTCTCAACCTCGCCGCCTCAGTAGCCGTGTTGTGTTTTTTTTTTGGTGCTGTTTTTTTTGGGGTGAACTACGAACAGGGTGCCGACGGCCTAACCGGCTGCGTAACACTAAAAAAAAATAAATTAATTTCGGCCGCACACGACCTTCCTTTCGACATCGGCGCCGCTAGTGCCCACTAGTTCCTTGTGATCGCAATCCATCCGCGATCTCACCGTTCTCATCACTCTAGTGTGACCGGCCACCGCTTCGAACGAGGCCCCTATTGCGCAAGTCAGTCGACAAGCGCTGACCAGCGAATTGATTTTTGAGAATGCCCACGGGAGACCACAAAAATCCGCGTCCGATCCCAGCCATCAGTTTGGACAGATCTCAATCTGCATCTCCGCGGACCTCTCTTTTGAAGCCTAAGGCGACCAGGGCCATTCCAAGGGCAAAGAGTGACGAATCCGTCAATACAATCCCCGATCCTTCACAGAGGCAGACTCGCTCCGTTGTAAAAATGGCTCAAAGTGCGGTCGAAGTGGCGCTGAAAGAGTTCATCACTACAACGGATCGAATTAGCCAATTTGAGGCCAACATAAATACCCCAGAAACGGAAATAGGCTCCCAATACATGTGCGAAGTCCATCGAGACCAAATTCGGGCACTCTGGGAGAAGGTGGAGAAGTGCTATGAGAGCTGCTCCGATTTGCTAGCCGTGTCCGACGACAATTCGGCCACCTCAGCAGTGCTGGAACAGCTGGTACAGCTACTGTTACTCCGTATATTCGAGGTGTATTGCCCAACTTCGGGAGAAAATTGCCTCCCAATCCACTCAGGCTTCCGTCAATGTCCACACGCCCAGGCTGCCTGTTACCTCCAGTGGATACCGAGGTCTTGTTTTCATTGTTTCTAAGGCTCCGCTCACCCATGAGGGGTTTGTCGCAGCGTGGCAAAGCCTCACAGACCGTTTTGAGAACCGGCGGCTATTGGTCAATAGCCAGTTAAAGATCCTTTTCAACCTCCAGGCTATTTCTCAAGAGTCCGGGGTCGCGCTGAGGGAACTGCAAGCCACCATTCAGAGTTGTCTGACAGCCCTAGAAATGTCCGCCATCAATGTTGAGGCTTAGGATTGTCTCCTGGTATTTAAGATTTCCTCAAAGCTCCCCAAGGTCACACTTTCTATGTGGGAGCAATCTGTACATAATAAGGCCGAAATTCCAAAATGGAAGGAATTAGATAACTTCCTGACAGAGCGCCATCGCACTCTGGAGGCCATCAACGACGTCAGGCCTAGTGGCTTCGGGCAATCTCCGCCAAGGTCGGGACTTCCTACTGCCCCTGCACGGAGGCTCAATTCGTACGAGACTCGAGTGGCTCCGGGCCAAAAGGGATGCGATCTCTGTTCGAGGTAGAACCACCCTATCCTTTTATGTCCGCGTTTCCTAGAAATGAACGTGGATGGGCGCTCTGACTACATTAAGAGGAAGCAGTTATGTTTGAACTGTTTTGCCCGAGGGCACCAGCAGCGAGACTGCACGAGCGCCCATACCTGCTTCACATGCCACAGCTGACACAGCCTCCTGCACAGCGACAATCCGTTCGCTACCGCTCCAAGTCCGCCTACTTCAGCAAGGGCTCGACCCGCACAAACTGCCAGAAGCACAAACGGCTCAGAGAATCAGTCGGATGTGCAGGTGTGCTTCGCTTCCGGGTCAGGAGCTGTCCTACTGGGCACGGCCCTTATCAACGTGTGCCATTTGGGGTGCAGTTTCCAGGCACGAGCACTGATAGACTCAGCGACGTTCATAACTGAACGACTGTTCAACCTTGTCAAGCTTCCCTTCAAGACTATTCAAGCCCAAGTGTCCGGTCTTAATCAGACCATTTCCGCGCAGTCTACTAAATTGTGCCATTTCTACATTCGGTCGCCGTCTAGACCCGGGTTACAATTAGAGACTGCGACTTACGTTCTTCCGCAGTTGGCAGGAAATCTGCCATCATATCCGATTACGCGGTATCGTCTCAAGGGGCTGCCCGACATTCCCCTGGCGGACCCCAACTTCTTTGAAAGCTCCCAAGTCGATGTGTTAATAGGAGCTGGCATTCTTCCGTCCATTCTCCTCGGTAATACCAGGGCTAACATCTGCGGGTCACTTCTCGGTCAGGAAACCATTTTTGAATGGGTGCTGACAGGCCCATTATCTCCAGCCAACCCTCGCAGCGTGTCCGTTTTTTCCACACGAGTTGCCCGTAACTCGCTGGATCAGCTCCTCCCCAAATTTTGGGAGGTGGAGGATGTGCCCACACAGATCAATTCGGAATCGGATTCAGTTTGCGAGCACAATTTTGTCTAGACGACGAGAAGAGACGAGTGTGGCAAGTACGTTGTGAATCTCCCCTTACGCGACCCCGAGCAGGAAGGTTCCGAGCTATCGGCTTCACGGTCCTTTGCTCTTGCTCAGTTCCTGCGTAATGAGCAGCGCCTGAAGAGGGATCCGCCCCTTAAGGCCCGCTATGACTCGGTAATCCAGGAATACATCGACTTAGGCCACATGACCGAGGTCTCTCCCACGAGCAGTTCCGCTACCTACTACCTCCCACATCATGCCGTCTTTAAGCCCGAAAGCACGACCACCAAGGTGCGGGTAGTCTTCAATGCTTCGAGCCCGTCCGCAAACGGGACCAGTCTGAACGACATTCTTTACGCGGGCCCGGTCTTACAATCCGACCTGACGATTCAAATCCTAAAGTGGCGATACTTTAGGTTTATCTTCAACGCCGACATCGAGAAGATGTATCGGCAAATTTGGATAGACCCCAAGCATACTCCGCTCCAACGTATTTTGTTTCGTAATCCCGATGGGGAGATCCGCGAATACGAATTAAAAACGGTCACCTTCGGTGTCAATTGTGCCCCGTTCCTAGCGATCCGTGTCCTGCAGCAGCTCGCTGACGACGAAGAGTTGAAGTACCCGCAGGCAAGCCAAATTATCCGGCATTTTATGCACGTTGATGATGTTCTCGTGGGGGCAGACTCCAAAACCGAAGCCCAAGTGGTGATTCGGGAGCTAAAGGGCACCCTAGAGTCGGCAGGGTTTCCACTGAGGAAATGGACGTCGAATAGCATGGCGATCCTGGCCGACATTCCGGACGACCACCCCTTTCGTGCTGATTTCCTCGACATCGATGCAGAGAGCACGGCCAAGACACTCGGCGTGCGGTGGAAAGCGACGAGTGATGAGTTTTTTTTTGTTCCGCTAGAGTTGACTTCCGGCTCGTCCTTCACGAAGCGTCAAGTCCTCTCCCAAATTGCCAAATTGTTCGATCCAGCAGGCTGGCTCGCTCCTTTCATTGTCCGGACAAAAATGTTCATGCAGGACATTTGGCTTCTGGATCTGGGGTGGGACGACGCCCTCCCTCAAGATTTCTGTCAGCGATGGGTTGACTTCCTGAAGAATTACTCGGTGCTCGATCAGATTCGTGTTCCTCGATGGGTCGCGTTCCGACCACACCTAAGGGTCGAGCATCACGG
The DNA here is from genome assembly GCF_018153835.1 of Drosophila eugracilis. Classification (NCBI taxonomy): domain Eukaryota; kingdom Metazoa; phylum Arthropoda; class Insecta; order Diptera; family Drosophilidae; genus Drosophila; species Drosophila eugracilis. Next base: position 116,501 of record NW_024573705.1, on the reverse strand, counting down.
GTTCTGCGACGCTTCAGAGAAGGCGTACGGCGCAGCAATTTACGTCCGTGTCGACGTTGGGTCTACGGTTATAGTGAACCTGCTGACTGCAAAGACTCGAGTGGCCCTAGTTAAAACGGCGTCGCTCCCTCGGCTAGAGCTGTGCGGCGCCTTGTTGTTGTCGGAAATGGCCACCGCCGTTCTGCCAAAGATGCCAGGGCCCGCATCTGCCCCATACTGTTGGATGGACTCGAATTTTGTCCTCGCGTGGCTGCAGAAGCCAGCGTGTCAGTGGACAACCTTCGTGGCCAATCGGGTAGCCAAGATCGCCCAGTTCACCGACGTGCAGAAATGGGCACATGTCCGCTCCGAGCAGAACCCTGCGGACCTCGCCAGCCGGGGCGTAGTTGTGGTGGCATGGGCCTGGCTGGCTGCAAGGGCCTCACAGCGAGTGACCCACTCAAGGCAACGATGCCCCCGTGACTGAACTCGAGAAGCGAGCAGTCAAGGGCCATGTCGCGAAGGCGCCCCCCGAAGATCTCCTTGAACGTTTTTCCACACTCGACAAGGCACTACGAGTCCTTGCCTATGTTTGTCGCTTTATCCAGCGCGCGTGGAAGATACGCTCTCCGTTCGAAGAGCACCTGACAGCTAATGAGATTACGTCGGCTGAACGTCTTCTAGTTTCCGTCACTCAGCGCAGACACTTAGTCTCTGTAATGGCCTGCTTAAGCGAAAAGCGGTTCCGGGCGGTTCTCGAGAACCGGTATTGCTCCAGCTGCTGGCTCACGAGCACTCCGACGGATCGTGCCGGCGTGGGGACTGCTGTAGAACGTGTGGTCAGGATCACCACTCTCTGCTGCACCTCGTGGCGAAGCCGCGGGCTCGGCGCCAGCCGCGCCAAGAGGAGCACCGGTTACGGAGCGCGGAAGACAGAACTCGGAGTGTCTTAGCTGGCACTCAGCCGTCGTCCGTCAACTCCCGGCGCGGTTCGGTTGCTTCTCGGCCTTCGTCCGCCACCCTCCGGCACTCACAAGCCGGTCCACGGCCACCGACTTCCCGGCGCTCGTTGGCAGCTCCTCAGCATTCTTCCGCCACTGGCCGACAAGCTTCAGGTGCTCCACGGCCTTCGTCCGCCACTCATCGGGTGCCGTCCATCGCTCGTCCGTCCGCGTCATCCGCGCCTATGCAACTTTCCGCCTCTCGTCAAGGGACCCCGCAGGACGCAGCCGCTGCGCCCACCCTATCGTCGCTGCTGCAGCGGAACAGCGTCAACGTTCTGCCGACCACGCTAGTGCGCATTGACACCGAGACCCGGATCTTCAACACGGGGGCCCTTATCGACCCGTGTACGCCCTCGAGCTGCATCGACGCATCGCTAGCGGCGTGTTTCCGTCTGCCCACTACCAGCGTGGGAGACGAACAAGTTTGTTCGGCCACCGTGGGTTCCAAAACGGATGATAGCGTTCGGCTGGAGATCGTTTTCAAAATCGAGCCTCACGTTCCCCCCTTTGTGTGGGTTGGGGGTTTTGGTTTTTTTGTCGTGTTTTTCTTTTTTTTGGGCGGTATTTTTTCTGTTTTATGGGCTCCTTTCTAAAGATCAAGAGGCTCCTTGCCCAGAGTTTTTTTTGGGGTTTTTTCCGGGGCCTTTACCCAACCTTAGAGAGGGGTATTGAACCCGAATGATTGCAAGGGGCGCGGGATGTTTAGGTGAGGGGCCATTGTGCCGCCGCGCATCTGAGCTGAAGAGCGCATCCACGCTGAAGAGCGCATCCCCGCTGAAGAGCCTAGGTAACTTTCCGCCTCTCGTCAAGGGACCCCGCAGGACGCAGCCGCTGTGCCCACCCTATCGTCGCTGCTGCAGCGGAACAGCGTCAACGTTCTGCCGACCGCGCTAGTGCGCATTGACACCGGGACCCGGATCTTCAACACGAGGGCCCTTATCGACCCGTGTACGCCCTCGAGCTGCATCGACGCATCGCTAGCGGCGTGTTTCCGTCTGCCCACTACCAGCGTGGGGGACGAACAAGTTTGTTCGGCCACCGTGGGTTCCAAAACGGATGATAGCGTTCGGATGGAGGTCGTTTTCAAAATCGAGCCTCACGTGCGCGTTCGTACGAGCTGCGTTCTCGAGAGCTGAGCGAGGCGGTGAGTGCCCACTTCCGAGGCGTGACATTGGCAGATGAGCGGTTCTATCTGCCAGCGACGATTTCCGTTGTCCTGGGCGCGGATACGTACCCGCGTATCATGCAGCCGGGCTTCCTGAAGATCCAGGACGGGCTGGCAAGCAATTAACGCTAGCCGCCGTATACTGCCCCCCCACGCTTCACCGTAGCCGAAGATGAGTTTATGCAGTTTTTCAACTCACTCGGAGACCACTTCATAGCAGCAGGAGACTACAATGCCAAGTACACAAACTGGGGATCTCGTCTCGTGACTCCAAAAGGAAAGCAGCTCTATAATGCAATTATCAAAGCCAGGAACAAGTTCTACTATGTTTCTTCTGGCACACCAACATACTGGCCGGCAGACCCAAAGAAACTTCCCGATTTAATAGACTTTGCGATTACCAAAAACATTCCTAAAAATATGATAAGCGCCGAATGGCTTTCGGATCTTTCATCTGGTCGCTCACACACATAATGCAATGAAAAGAAGACAAATCTACAAATCGAACAGCTCGTCCTCGAAAAGCGACGCTTACGTCGAGAATGACAATTTCACAGATCGCCATTTGCTAAGCAAAGCTTAAAACATGCCTCGCGTCAACTTGCTCAAGCTCTGCAGCAAGATGAAACATATTTCCACCGCCGCTACATTGAGCAATTGTCAACTAATAGTACAAAACACTTACTAAGGAGAGCTCACCAAACTCTGAGCTCACCGAAAGAAAACGGCTGGGCGCGCAGTGACGCAGACAGAGCCAGCACGATTGCCAACCACCTTAAAAATGTCTTCCAACCAACTCCTGCCACTAATGCGTTTACTTTGCCGACTCTATCATATGAGCCCCAGCCTGAACATGAGCCAATTGAGTTTCGCCCAAACGAAATCGTAAACATCATCAAAAGACAACTGAATCCAAAAAAGCCCCGGGCTGCGACCTCATAACTCCCAAAATGATCATTGAGCTCCCATACTGCGCCGTTTGCACTCTCACCCAGCTCTTTAACGCCATCGCAAAACTTGGCCACTTTCCAGTGAGATGGAAAAATTCAATTATAATAATGATAGCAAAGCCGGGGAAAGACCACACTATCCCCACGTCATATAGACCTACAAGCCTACTCTCTTGCTTATCCAAACTCTTTGAAAAGAATCCAAGAAGGAATCCCGTCACACCAATTTGGGTTTCGTGAAAAGCATGGAACAATTGAGCAGGTCAACCGGATAAAATCAGAAATTCGAAACGCTTTCGAAAAACGAGAGTACTGTACAGCCATATTTTTTGATGTCTCTCAAGCATTTGATAGAGTCTGGCTAGAAGGTCTAATGTACAAGATCAAGACAATGCTTCCCTACAGCACCCACAAGATCTTAGAGTCTTACCTTCACAACAGAAAATTTGTTGTGAGGTGCAACACTGCTATATCTGATGATTACACTGTTGGAGCTAGAGTTCCTCAAGGTAGCGTGCTAGGGCCAATACTATCTGTCCTCTACACAGCAGACATCCCGACAAGCACACGACTAACAACATCTACCGATGACACAGCAATTCTTAGCCGCTCAAAATGCCCGATTCAAGCAACTGCGCAGCTAGCTTTTCATATGGTCGATGTTGAAAAATGGCTATCAGATTGGCGAATTAAAGTGAAAGAACTAAAATGCAAGCACATTACGTTCACTCTGAACAGGCAAAACTGGCCGCCGATTACGTTAAACAACTTTCTAATTCCACAAGAAAACGAAGTAACATACCTAGGAGTACATCTCGACAGAAGACTCACATGGCGCCGGCACATTGAAGCCAAAAGAACACAGCTAAAGCTAAAAGCAAGCAGCCTTCATTGGCTTATCAACGCCCGGTCACCTCTTAGCCTTGAATATAAAATCATGCTGTACAACTCGGTACTAAAACCTATATGGATGTACGGCTCCCAGTTATGGGGGAACGCCAGCAATAGCAACATTGACATTGTTCAGAGAGTTCAGTCGAAGATCCTGAGAACAATCACCGGGGCACCGTGGTATGTTCGCAACGAAAACATACACCGCGACTTAAACATTCAACCAGTCAAAGAAGTGATCGCAGAATAAAAGGTAAAGTACTTCACCAAGCTATCGGTGCACCCTAACCACCTGGCGAAAGGTCTAACAAGGTTGAGCAACCAATCACGCCTTCGTCGCAATGACCTACCCACCCAGCGACTGACCTGAGTGACGCGCAGCCAGAATGCAGTCTTAGTATACTGTTAGTTAAATTTTAATATTAAGATTCATCGACTTATTGTTAGTCTCAAAATTAAGAGTAGATTCAATAAATAAAAGCAAAGCTATATAAAAAAAAAAGATCGCAAAAATTCCAGTACTGAATACTAAACTATCGATAATCGACCCGTGACAACCTTTTCGAAGGAGGATGCTCTAGGCGAGCAGCTATTTAAGCCGCAACCTTCCCACCTTCGTTTTAAGACATTCGAGACTAAATTAGTATCTAAAAGCGCGGATATTGCAAGAGCGTTGGCCCAGCTTGGGATACCCTTTCGGATAGTTTATTTTTCAGCTTCTCAAGTCCGTTGGCAGACCAGACCGCAACCAAGCGCAGCATTCTTTCGGCAATAGCTAGATTCTACGATCCACTTGGATTTACAGCCCCGAATATCTCCAAGCTAAAGATTTTTATTCAGGTCCCTACCGCAATCTTTGCACTCGTCTTGATTGGGGCAGCTTTCGCCAAAGAACAGGCTTCATTCTTTAAACCTGTTTCTGGATGAAGATCTCATGCGTGTCGGCAGACGCCCTAAAAACTCTCAGCTGGATTTCGATGCCAAGCACCCAATGATCTTTCAAAAATGTCATTGCATAACCTCAGCCATCATTGATCATTTTCATCGGAAGTTCTTACATGCAGGAAAGTAAAACTTGCTGGCCGCTCTACTGAGGAGATTCTGGCCTATTGGAGGGCGAAAAACGGTCTTTGCTGTCATCAACAAGAGCTTGCAGTGCTTAATAAGCGTTCAACCGAACCGCCAATTTGTCATCGTTGGAGTGGACTTTTATTGGCCCTTCTATTCAAAGTCCAAGGTCAGAAACAGGCCTCCTATAAAATGCTACGTAGCCATCTTCTTTTGTTTCGGCACTAAGGATACTAAGTCGTCGAGGATCTTTTAACACAATAGTTCCGTTCTCACATTTCACGAGCTGCAAACGATAGTTTGTAAAATTTCGGCAATGTTGAACTCACGGCCACTCTGTCCCATTTCAGAAAACCAAGATGACATTGATGTGCTGACTCCTGCACACATTCTCATTAGGTCTACATTCACACCAATGGACGAACCGGACGTCACCCACCTCAACCTCGATCGCCTGAGCCGGTGGCAGCGTGTGTGCCAAATGCAGAAAATATTCTGAAGAAAATAGAGCACAGACTACCTCTCGTTGCTTCAGGAGCTGAGCAAATGGCGCTCCCCCCGAGCACAACGTACAGCTGGCAACATGGTGCTCATCAAGGGGAACAACTTACCCGCCTTGCGGTGGCGCCTCGGCAGGGTGGAGAGCACTATCTACGGAGATGATGGCGTCGATCTAGTTGCGGTGATCCGCACTAGTTCCAGATTGTGCAAGCGGGCAACAAGGAAATTAGCTGTCCTGCCCTTCGAAACTACTTCTCTTGGAAGTATGGCTCTTCCAACGGGGAGTATGTCAGGTGCAGTCATGTAGCTAATACCAGAATTAGGGCTTGCAATTGTTCAGCATCACTGTATGCTGAATAATCTCGTTTATCTATAAGACCAGCCGAGATAAGCTCTGGCGAGTCGCCGATCGCTCGGCTTGGCACATTGCATTTTGTTCTCTATCGCCATCAACACGCTGTCGCAGCGCTGCTAAAATAAATCATACAAAAAATCTCTCGGCCTTTTCTTTCGCACCGTTCACGGCACCGCATTTGCTTGTACAATTATAAGTTGTAAAAAACATATAGAAACAGGTGGCATAAATTAATGCCCTCCTCAAAACAAATGTGATAATTATAATAATAATGTTGTCACTAAATTTAATTGAAACGACATCTGAGAAGGTTTTGCCGAAACATATGAATTGTTCAAAGGTGTTCTGCATCGAAAGGTTTAACATGATGGGAGGACTCGCTGTTTGCCAGCTTGAACGTGTCATGAGTACACTGAAAAACCTTTTGTCTATACTAGTACATATGGCAAACCCTAATATTTGCGTGGAGATTGTGGTCGCAATTTGGTCACAATTTGGTCATACAGCCACAGCCTCCACTGCAGTAAACAATTCTTAAGGGTCCCTGCTGCCTGTCATCAAACGACGAGTAGCGGGTTGTGATAGTCCGACCTCATAAAGGGTTGACAGGCGTTCTCCCGATAGAATCCATTTACAATTTATAATACTAATAATTTATTATGGCCTTACGAGAGTTACGAAGAAACAAATCAAGCAGAAGTCCTGCTGCTATTATTAGCTCTTAGTTCTAATTGTCAGCTTCAGATAAATAAATAAATATATAATTATAAATTTATATATTGTGAGGTATCCCTCACACGGTCCCACCTCCACAAGTTTATATAGTTAAGAGTAGTGTGTTTTTTAGGATTTAGGTTAGCCTGAGGAGTAGTTAAGACCCACGGAGGGCACCTAGATTTACGTTAGTTAAGACCCACGAAGGGCACTTGTACATACATAGCTAAGGCGTAGCGAAAGCCCGTTAGGTTTCACCCCCAGACAGGCGCAGCCGCAGCTCCGCCCTGGACACATCTCGCAACATCACGCCCGCAATATCGCCCCGCAAAATCACGGCCGCAACATCACTTCCGCAACATCGCCCCGTAACATCATACCAGCAGAGCCAACACCGCCTTGGGCACATCCCTCTCACAGTGCAAATCACGACCGGCAGAGCCAACACCGCCTTGGGCACATCGCCCTCACAGCGCAACCACAACCGGCAGAGCCAACGATCAAACCGGCAGAGCCAACCATCGAGAGAGAGCAGTAGACGCAGAAAAGCTGCAAAGAGAAGAGGACGACGACAGCTCGCACGAAAGCAGCGAAAAGGCCGATGCCGCGATCGGCAGCAGAGAAGGGCTTCGAGTAACTCCCGCTGCTCGCTGATCGGGGAGTCGGTTTTAAAAACTTGAGAAGGACAGACGTAAGCGCGGAAACAAGGAGCAGCTAGACGACCCCCAGGAAAACACGTGGCCGGCGGACATGGGTTCCTTAGCTGAGGAGTAGTACGGGTGACCGGCCAAGGGCCAATCCCTGACGTAGAAGGCCAACGGTGCGAGGGATGTAGGGAATAGCGTAGGGACAGGATCCCAGATTATTTTCCCCAGTCTCGGTCGCTAAGAAACCGGGCGGAAGCGGTCTCCGGATGACGAAAACGCATTCCTCCCTCTCTCTCATCCTTTTCCCTCCCTCGTAGTTTGGGGCACCGGCACTGGCCGGGCGTAGTCCTGCACGGACCCCGACTCCCCTTGAACTGCACACCTATACAGAAGCACGCCTCCCGCCGGCACGTCCGGCTGACTGACTGACTGAAGTTTATATCCTGGCCCGTGATTAGCATCCTTACAATATAAAAAGTCAATAGATAGTGCTTAAACTTGAATTTCTCTATGCCGATATTTATTGTTATTGTCTGTATTTTGGTTATTTACATGGAACCATAATCGTTCCCAAAGTTATGAACAATTCATTTCGATTTTCTGTTACTTTTGTGTAATATTTAACATATATTTAATTTTTTTTAAATTATCAGTAAGTTGTTGTCCGTAAAATTTGGCTTTTTAAATGTGTGTCTATGAAACACTAAATTTATAGTTTAAATTTTTAGTTATATTGCTTTTTTGCCTTGTATGAAGAGTTTATGTATCTTGCCCTTTTAAGGGGGGCCTAAGCGGCTTGGTGGCTTTGGTATCCTGTGGTATCCGAATAGTCCAAGGAATTACCTAAAGTGCCCTTTGAAATTTTGCAGGGGCGTTGGTCAGACCAAATGGGAGACGTGTAATCTCATTTTTGCCGTGGGTATTGGAGAGTGGCAAATTAGGTATGTCGGCTGGTTCTTGAGGTATCTGGTGAAATCCACTTTTGATGTCGAGGGCAAGAGCCTATTTTGAACTAAATGGGCAAGCGAATTAACAATATTGTAATGTTGAAATGTATTGGGGATACCATTTTGACTATGTCCGCGGAAAATATGTATTTGTACATACGGAACCGCACGGAGGGTGTGCCGCCTAGCGCCTTACGACATGAGGCAATACAATATGATGTGGTATGTAGAAATTCTGCCCGTTGGAAATTTCGCTTCGTGAGGTTTCTCGCATGTGTCCCAGATTTTAATATTCTCTCATGAAGCTTACGTAGTTTTTGCCAAACGCCGGCCCACCGAATTAAGGATTTGAAACTATAAAAGGAAAAAAGATACGGCCGAGAGATTTTTCCTATGAATTATTTCAGCAGCGCTGTGACTGTGTGTTGACAGCGATAGAGAACAAAAAATGTAATGAGGCGAGCTGAGCGATCGGCGACTTGTGAGCGCTTATCTCGGCTTGACTTATAGATAAAAGAGGTAATTCACCATACAGTGATGCTATTTATGAATTACAAAAATGATGAATTCCTTAAGGCGTGTCTATCGACTGATACGTGACCGACTGAAAGACCAGGAAATTCACGAGCTTAAATTATTTTTAGGCCCACCATTAACTTCTTAGGATACCGATTCATTACCATTTATAATATCCAAATAAAATGCATTATTTTTGAATTTTTTAAATCTTTCAAAAATATTATGTTTTCATAAAAAATTTTAAAATGTGGAAATTAAAAAAAACACGATGATTTCATTTGAATGTAACGGCCGTTGTGTGCATCTCATTTTTAGTTAAATGTCTCGTATCCAGTTGAATGTCTCGTTTCTAAGTTGTATTGTGGGTAGTCTACTTGGTTCGTAATTCGGTACTTTCTCATGTTATGGTAGTACAAGTACGAACAGTTTTAACGCGGTGTGAAGAGTAAGTATTACAAAACTTTACATTGCGTAAGTGAGAGTAAATAGGATGGCAATCTTAATACAGGTGAATTGCATAGCTGAATTACTCGTCACAAAGTCATACATAGTCTTACAGAAAGCATTCGCCAGTCAGTCAGAAAAGAAGTTACCAAAAGCGACGTCAAGGGATCTCGTTTTTGGCTTATGGCTTAATCTTAAAATTATTAACCCGAATACTAATCCATTCTCGACATCAGAAGTGGGATTTGTGCCAGCTCCTGCATTACCCGGAGAGCAGTGGCTTGCAGTTCTCGACTTACAAAATCGTAAACGTAACGTATTCGAGCTTCTAAAAACAAAGACAACGGCAGAAGAATGGCTGGAGGGCTACGGATTGACCAAATACTAGACGCACCAACTCTGCACCATTGCTGCGGTGGAACACAGACAGCCTTCACCCACACACGTGCCAAATGGAGCATGACAAATTTTTTGCACACAAACCAAGATTATTTTGATATAGGTCTTATAAATATTATATAAATAATAAAATGTTTTAATTATTTTATGAAAGTAATCTGTTATGAGTAAACATAACATAGTAAGTAAAAGTAGCAAGTAAAATATAAATAAACTGTAAATTTGAGTTTATTGATATATATGTATAAATATATTTGTAATATATTGCAACAAATTATACCCAAAGAGTAGGCTATTAAAAATTTATAAAGACCAATAAATAATTAATATGAGCTTATATTAACCGAACGAGAACTTGTGAAATACAGGGTTTTAATTTTGTTATTGCGGAATTAGCGAATTTATTCACGACGAAAGGGCACGGTACGTGTTGACGTTCAAATTTTAATTAATAATAGATAAGAGAGGGTGAGCGGTGTCCGAACTCGCCCGAGCGAAATGCTTTATTGGGTCTCGTTCCCCTCTTTACACTAGATGGAACTTAGCCCCCTTCAGGACAGCATCGGTAGGGGCGCCAATCTATGAATGGCGCGTTGGTAGGTTCCCTTCGCTGTCTTCACGTCCGCCGCTCGGACCTTCCCATCAGCGCAGACGTGGAACGTGACCTCACGACCGTCCGAAGGAACAGGTGCTTTGCAGATTTCACACCTGCCTGGGCGGTATGAACGCAAATTTGATGCAAATGCCTGTATACCGACGACCTGCTCATCCTCACCTGCCCGGAACTCTTTCAGATGACGGTCTGCGCCGACGAAGTTGGTCGCGTTGTCGCACCACGTCTTCTCCCGCGGCGACTCACGAACCTTTGAAAAACTAATAAAAAAGCATCAGTGGTCAGGTCAGACACTAACTCTAAGTGGACCGCTTTTGACGCAAAACATGTATGACTTGTACGGTGGCTTGTCGCGAATATGATATATGTGCTAAATAGTCTACAAAAATCAACGTCATAGATACTAAAGGGGCGGAGAGCTCGAAGTCTATTTGATGGCAAGTTTGCGTCTTGAGCTTTAACTAACCATAGTTTTTCTCGCAGAAGACTTACAAGAGCTCGAGGACCGGCGTGACTGTTCGAAATATGTCAGGTATGACACATAAGACATAACGAACTTCGAACCTTTCGATAGCGACTGCGGAAATTTGGCTTCGTACGGGATAGGAGCATTCAATACTCGACCACCAACTCGCAACAACGTCGATGAGCACCAGTCTAATCAATTTTCCGGCGCAAAGGGATTTCCGAATTTTTCCTTTTTCGTCGTTGCACTATCGAATGAATTGGAAAACACACACGATAACTCTCAGAAGCTTCAGGTGCGACAAAAAGGACTCTATTTTCTGAATAAGGCTGTGTTGTAGCGGTAAGAGTTTACTCCGACTTCCGTAACTTTTGTAGACACGACCGATTGCTTTCTGAGTTGAGTAAAAACGATTGCCCAGCAAACCAGATGGACGTAACGAGCTCTTCAACGCCACATACTCGAGACACTATATCCGCAGGGACGTGTCACCAAATTGCTTTCTCCGACCACTCTTGGATTTCCGCTACTCGGTTCGAGACGAAAACGGACAACGAGGAGAGATGGGATTTAATCCAATGCAGAGTGAAATCGGAGTCAGTCCATAGGACAACTTTATTCGTTGGGCAATTAATTAATGGCCATACACGATAAAGAAGATCTCCTAAAAGGGGAGCTGCACACATCTCAAGGCGAGGCAAAGTTTTCGTATTGACGGGAACTACTTTTGATTTGTCTGTCAGTAATGACTCTTTTAAATCTTCATCAGCTTGTGTTCTGAGCTATGGGCTCGCCAGGCAGCCCGATCCACTACAAGATTGAGATTGATTTGCTTCGATCGTGATAAGATCGAATCCGCCATCGGTTGCCCTCGTATATGGCCCCAGCGCTGTGGCATGAAGCTGCGACACGGAAGACAGGAAGTAACCGAATTGAGGACATACGCGGAATCAAAATCTACTGTATAAGGGCGCCCAGAGTCCTCCTCGGCACTGCGCACTCGGACTCGTTTGCTCGGGTCGGTTGATCTTGGGCCACCACTGGAGTCGTACGATGACCAACTCCCTGTTGGATGGAACAGTTGCACCGCTTCTTTGATGGTGCTCCCAAGCGTTATCAGTCAGTGTTTCCATTGGTAATCTTGATGCTACGCGTTCATGTGGTGAGCAAAATCAAGGGGAGGATTGTTGTACCTCTTGATCATCATTCCCCAGGCCACTAAATAGTTTCCTTCCGTGAGCTGCATTTAACGTATGTCCTTTGCTGTCAACGATTCTTTGGCATAGGTAGACTCAGAAAACCCTTTCAAGTTCACGATCACTGAATCCCTCTCCCTGAACGCGCTTTGTAATTCCTCAGCTTGTTCTAGCCGTTTTTTCAGGTAAATCTTCGTTTTTCTCGATTGTGAATCTTTCCAAAAATGTTGTAACATTGATTTAAGGAACTGGAATCTATTTGCCTGTAAATTGACCAACTGCTCCAAAGTCAAAGCATCCAATTCAGCATTCATGTTGCCAAGTGTAAAATACGTACTTCGCGCGCACCTCACCACCCCAAATAATAATGCAATTAGAAAACTCAGTTTATTGAATATCACACAACATGTCTACTTATACCATAATCCACCCCATATGTGTGTATATACGTTTATATGTATATAATATGTATACTATAATCCACCCCAAGCAGAAGCGAAGAAAGATACCGTATTCGGAGTTCAAGAAACTGTCTTCGATTGCCGTCCTCCTTTTCCGTGACTTGCAGAGTCGGAATTAAGAATTTTTAGTTATGTTTGCAATTGCAAACTTATTGGCCACCATGTAGAGTTGTGTCCATTGTATTCAGGGTCAGGGTCAAAGGGTCATTGTAAGAGGGGTTCTGAGGCAATGCAAGCACCAACAGTTAAATTCACAAAAACGTTTAATTGCTACATCAGGTTCATGTGTAACAATTCACGACGTGCGTTCTGTTACTTTACTAAAGCCAACTGCCACTGCCCTCTTTTACGATCCCGCTCTCGTGATCCCACGCATCGTCCCAAAATGAGGGACCGATAAGCTGATCGCTCCCAGCATCCAGCTTCCAGCACATTGGGACAAACATAACACCTACATTTTTTCCATATGTAAGGTTGTTTATTGTGGCAGTGCAATTTTTGGTATTAACTAATGCAGAAACGCTAAAAATATAATGCTTTTTACATGATTTATAATTGAGTTGGTAACGATATTAATAAAAATAACTTTCCCGTCTTCACTTTGCATAATTAACTCTTCCGCCTTAGTCGCCTTGGCTTAACACATTGCAGTTTTTCCGTTTAGGATACTCTCTGAAATTGTTTATGGATTTTGCATATTTCGTCGATATTGAAAATGTTATGCTGTTTTTGTATAGTGAATTGAGGTGAATTCAATAAATGTTGTATTGCTTATTGGTAAAGGGATGTGTGATAGTAAATATTTTTGGGTGTCAAAAAGTGCTATTCTAATTAAAGATCCATCTATTATTCCTATCTGTCAGGATATCTAGATTTACCATACGGTACAATTGTTCACGTTTCGAAATTTGTTTTTCTTTCGAAATTTTGTTTTTCTTTAATATTTTGATAGTGACTTTGTAACTTTGACCATGAAGACATGTTATTCTCACCGCTCCTATAGTGTGTTCCTAAGCGTAATCACAAACAGTAAAATATAAAAAAATAAAAGCTTGCCAAATAGCAAAGGCATTTATCCCCTGAAAATCTAACATCCAAATCAAATAAGAACAAAACGAAAACTGAACAAACGCCGCAGAGACTTGGAACGCCCTGACTGTGCCTAAAGCGTCGCCAGCCAGACACGATATTAGATGATTGAATTTTTCAATATCGTGCAAATGTCATCTTTGTCGACAAATATTCCGAAAAGGCTTTTAAAGGTTTTTAATTCGGAGTGCTTTCCGCTGAAGGTTGGAAGAGCAACGATCGGCTGACGGCATTGGGGAGTGCACTTCACCGGCGGATCGGAATCATCGGGCTCATACGCCCGATAAGGATTTTTCCATTACAGCAGTTTCTTCCAGATCCTCGCGACACAAATCCTTTGAGTCTTTTGCTTCGTTTTAATTTTGAATCCAAGAAGCATTTTCAATGTGCGAATTTAAAATTTCTAATCGAAATTCTAATTCGACTGGATTTAGAGATAGTCGACCCTCTTTTAGATACTGCTGTGTTCAGGATAAACTCCTCATTAATCCATCTCGTTTATTTTTAAGCGCTTTGGTTTATTTTTTATCCATATTTATTTACATTATTTTTAAGTCGAAGAGCGTAAAAAATTTTATGTAATTTTAAAAAAATAAAACAAATGAACGAGTGGTATATACCGAACGTTGACAAGCAGGGAACTTGTTAAATCATTTATCGAAATTTTAAATATAATAAATATTTTGTTTTATTAATTTCCTCGCCAGTAATACGCCGCACGCGCTAAATTTAAGGATAGCACACGCTCAGCAAGAATACCGAAAAGCCAGCCAAATACGATAACAACGCCAACGCTTGCACTTGTCCAGCGACCGAAATCAAAAATGAAAAGAGGGGTCGAAAGAACTGGCAGCACTGTCGTGGCGAGATTTTGAATGTTTTTGTTGTGATGCACTGGCCGATATAAAGAAATCAAACTGTAGAAGGAAGCTCCACGATGGTCTTGCCATTATTGTCCAGACTCGACATCAAAAGTGGGATTTGTGCCACCTCCTGCATTACCCGGAGTTCAGTGGCTTGCAGTTCTCGACTTACAAAATCATAAACGTAACGTATTCGAGCTTCTAAAAACAAAGACAACGGCAGAAGGCTACGTATTTACCTAATACTAGACACACCAACTCTGCACCACTGCTGCGGTGGAACACAGACGGCCTTCACCCACACACGTGCCATATGGAGCATGACAAATTTTTTGCACACAAAAGATTATTTTGATTGAGGTCTAATAAATTAAACGTTATGGCCAGACACGGCCAGAGGGTGGTATTCCTATGTATATTACCTAGTTAGTTGTATCTATGGATCTCGATGTCTTCGTCTTACGTTCTACAACTTTGACCTTTCCTTTTACGAGTTTACTTTAAAATAAAACAGTAAGCGTTTTAAAACGTTACAATGGTTTTATTGGTTAATAAAATAGTTATCTTATCGCATCGGGGGTACAAATTGATGTAATTCTAAATTATAATTCGAGTGGCTTGTTGACTGCATAACACTGGCAGAGTGGCTGCCGCAATCCGATGCCGACAGCAGCTGTTTTAGGGATTTGGCCCAACGTGCTGCCATGCTCCAGGTGCTAGCATTGCATTTCCGTTTGTGTGCACAGGTAGGGTTAGCTATGGCTGAGAGAGCTAGCGATCGGTCCATTCCATTCCATTGTCGCGCTGCTGATTGCAGCGGTTTTAGAGATTTGGGCCAACGTGTTGCTAAACTCCAGATGCTAGCTCTGCATTTTCGGTTGGCCGCGCCGATGGGAAAGGGTAGCGGAAGCTATTGCTGAGGCAGCTTGCGGGCGGTCACTGCTCTTCCATTCTCACGCTACTGTTGTGCATTTCTGCCGCTGGCGTTCTGTCGCTGCGCTGTTGCCCTGACGCCGCTGACGTTTGGTCTCTGCACTACCGCTGCTGCGACTCTGCTGGTCGTCAGGTTGGCTAAGAGGGGTGATGAGGAAAGTCGTGGTGTCTGGTATCCGGGTCGAGAGGCGGTGATAAAAAAATTTTGGACTTATACTTATCTTTTGTTAAGTAAAATATAAGTTAACTAAGTTAACCGGGCGACGGCAATGACCGATCGTCAAAAAGTTCCCTCAAGCCAAATTGCTTTCACAGCGTCTGGCCGGAAGCCCGTGCATAGCCGGCAAGCACTACCCATTGGAGTGGCCGCTATGAGTCTCTTTTTATGTTAGCCTTAAGTTCAGTTCAATTTTGATATTCACCGAATAAAGAGCACAAGCTCATTCAATATAACTCCGGCAACCGCCGTTACCATTTTATCATTTACAAACTGACTGAGTCTCTAGGCCAGCAGGTTAAGAAGGGCAGTCACCCTTCCATCCTAAACTTCGTAATTCACCATTGGAGAGAAATTACTAACCGGACTTCTGTACCGAGACAGAGGCGAGGGAACCTCCACTGTGAACTTAAATACTTAGAGGGAAATAACTAACCGGACTTCTGCACGGAGACAGCAGCGAGGAACCTCTACAATAAAAATAACTAATGGGCGCCCACGTTAAATTACCCATCTAAATCGGGGAAATCATGTAAGTGAGCATTTCCGTTCCAAAAAATTTTCCGGCATCTGCATTAGTAAAATATTTTAATACGCTATATTTTCTGCAGCTCTGTATTAGAGTTTCGTGTTAACATTTTTATAAATAAACGTATTCACTAATTGTTTGACAATTTTATTGGTGTAATCACAAGTGATATTATTTATGTTTTTCATTGTTTGCATTTTTTAAATTCTTTCAATAAATATCTTGGTGCCGAATATTATCGCCAATATAACTACCAGACTACATATTTAATACCCAGCCTAGACGCAAAGGCGCCGCCGGGAAATAAATTTATTAATTGTACATTTAATTTACCCCTTATATGTAGTCGTCTTTTTGCTTACACCTAAATTCTTTGTGTTAGCTTCGCAACAATCTTGGGTTTGTTTTTGTTTCCATCGCTTACACGCTCCACTACGACACTCGAACTCGACACCGCGACGTTTGTATTCCGATTTTGTTAGCTTCGCTTTTTTGTCTTTCAGAACGGCAGCTTAGCCACCACGGATCTTTACTGTGACAATTTTTGTTGCTTATATTTTTGTGTGCCATAGCGGAGACCCAGTCCCCTCGAACCCCTTCCCCTTGTCATTGCTTGGCAAGGCAACAGCTCAGTTTTTCAACGAGCTCTCGTCCATCGTTACCAAGCGGCATCTCAGCCCCCGCGGCCCCCTCGCCATACCCATGGGCAAGACCGCTTGAGCATGCATTAAATCGCTGGGCCGATTTAGCTTACACAGCTCCATATGAGCAACCCATTCCAGCAATATAGGAACAACAGGCAGGTCCCCAGCGACTCTGAATGCGAGACCGAAGGGCCGGCAAGAACTTCTACACCGAAAAGTGTAAGCGTCGGCACTCTCTCAGCCAGAAACATGGCATTTAACCCAGATCAAATAAAGGCGGTAGTGAAGGCTGCCGTCAACCATGCTCTACAGGAAGCGGCCATTTTCAGCCAGCGCAGGGAGAAAGAGTTGCGCCAGACTATTCAACAACTGGCCAACCAAGTAGCGGCGATATAGGTCGCACCCGCCCCAACATTAGCTCCTCAGATTAAAGTTTATACACCCATAGGCATTATTAACACCGTCACTTGTAATGAGCCACTAGACGCCGTCAAATGCCTGCCCGAATTTTCAGGTGCCCAGGAAACACACGTCTCCTGGCGGCAGGCGGCAGTAGGCGCATACTATATTTTTAAAAATTTCGTAGGAAGTTCACGCCATTATCAGGCAGTTATTATAATTAGGAGCAAAATAAGGGGCCCGGCCGATGCAGTGCTATCCTGATTTGGCACAGTGCTTAATTTCGACGCGATTATAAATCGACTCGTCTTTACTTATAGTGACAAGCGGACAATGCATGTCATAGAGCAGGAGATGGGCACCCTCAGACAGGGGAATCTCTCGCTTCTACAATATTATGACGAGGTTGAAAGAAAGCACACCCTCCTCACTAACAAGGCGAACTAACTAACTCATACGAAGCCTCGGCTGCACAAGTTTTATGCGAAAAATTCCGGGATGATGCCCTTCGCGTATTTATCTCTGGATTAAAACGCAACCTCACTGACGTCCTCTTCGCGGCCCAAGGACATGCCATCAGCACTTGCCTTGGCTCAAGAGGTGGAGGCGAACCATGATAGGTATACCTTTGCATCATCATTTGCAAGAAGCCAGGAAGATAGGGAGAAAAAACAATTTCCTAAGGCGCAAGAGCGTCAGCAGGCCCAGCACGCCCGTCATGCTAATTCCCAATATAGTGGCGGTAAAAATCCCCATTTTACTAAGCAACAGAAGGCGCAAGTGCACCCTGCTCCACGCAGCTATAGGCACCAGGGACACACTCCAGAACCCATGGAAGTGGATCCATCATTGTCTAAGATGCTTAAACCATCACAAGCCTCGGCATACCAGAATAGGAGGCCGGCGACGTCCGATAGAGCCAACCTACAAAAAAGGCAAAGTGTAAACCACATTGCCCAGAGCGCTGACAGAACTGGTGATACGTACACCACAGCGGCCTCTAGCGCGGCACAAGAAATCGATGACGACGCCATCAACGAGTACGACTCGGATGCCATAAATTTTTTAGGGGAAGATCCCTGCTACCCGTCATCAGACGAAGAGTAGCGGGGATTGACATGAGATTTCTAGTTGATACGGGCGCGGCCAAAAATTTCATCCGACCATACGAAGGATTGAAAGGCGTTCGCCCGGTAGAATCTCCATTCAAGGCTCATTCGATCCATGGAGTCACCAATATCACGAAGAAATGCTTCGTGTCAATTTTCAACTTGAAGGCCACATTCTTCATTTTACCAGATTTGTCCTCTTTTGATGGAATCATCGGCCTTGACTTTTTAAAACTGGCAGGGGCGTCACTTTGCCTGGCCTGCGGTCAGCTCAGACCCCAATAAGGCCTTGTCCTACAATACGTCGGTGGTTGCCACCATCAGAACCATTGATGAGACGCCCATTTATGCTAAACTTTACCCATATCCAATGTGGGCAGCTGATTTTGTAAATCCAAGATCTGCTAAAAAATGGCATCACCCAAAAGTCGAAATCCCCCTACAATAACCCAATATGGGTTGCAGACAAAAATGCGTTTGGTATTGGATTTTCGCAAACTAAACGACAAAACAATACCCGATCGATACCTCATGCCAAACATCTCGATGATATTAGGAAACTTAGGCAAGGCCAAGTATTTCACAACCCTGGACTTGAAGTCCGGTTATCATCAGATCACGCTGGCAGAATGCGACCGTGAAAAGACTTCCTTTTCCGTTAACGAAGGAAAGTACGAGTTTCGCAGTATGCCATTTGGATTAAAAAATGCAGCCAGCATTTTGCAAGGAACAATTGACGACATACTGTGGGAGCAGATTGGCAAATTTTGCTATGTCTATGTTGATGATGTTATCGTCTTTTCAGAGGACGAAAACTCCCACATCCGGCACGTGGATCAATAGAAAAGTCACGAATTTTCAAGAAAAGCGTGAGCTTTTTAGGGTTCATAGTCACCAATAACGGGGCTAGCACAGACCCAGAAAAAATAAAAGCCATTCAGGAATTCCCAGAGCCTAAGAACATATTCGAGGTCATATCATTCCTTGGCTTGGCCAGCTATTATAGATGCTTCATAAAAGATTTTGCATCCATAGCTCGGCTCATCACTGATCTTTTGAAAGGGGAACTTGGAAGTGTCAGTAGACACAGATCCAGGAACATCCAGGTGCAGTTCAACGAGCCCCAACGGCTGGCATTCCAAAAACTACGTAACATTCTGGCTTCCGAGGATGTCATCCGACTACCAAAAGGCATTTGATCTATTTTTTATTACATTTTTGTTTTCTCTTTTTCCTATTATTTTTTTTACATAAAAACCAGCCTAGTTTTTTGTATGGTTTTCAGGCCACACGCTAATTGGGCAACATTAATGTTGTAAAATAATGATGTGCGCTCTAGGAAGCGCTGTCGATCTTCTTTCCGGCCTTGGTTCTACAGGTGGACTCGCAATAGGGCGAGCAGAGTGGTCCCTCGCAGTCGTCAGGGCACTTCTTCTTTAGTTTTGGTATTTCCTTTTTCGGCGGTGGAGGAAATTTCGGATTATCTTTTGCGATATTTTTAATTGCAGCTGGATGTGTGTGTGGCTGTGGTTTGACTTTTCCTTTGATTAAGCTGATTTTTTATGTGCTCAACTTCGGCATGAATTTTTACCGAGTTGTCCCAACTTAATTTACTTCCGCTATTTAGTAGCTTCAGTAATTCAGCCTTCCTTGCTTTAAGACTTTTTACCACACCACTTCTTTTGCACACATCACACTCTACTCACTGCGGTTTCCGTAGGTACAGAAATATTTCCAATTCCAAGTTTTTCCTATGCTAAGTGCTCGGATGTCCTTCCATCGCTGTCACGGTCTTCATGTAGTATATACCAGTCCAATCCTCTCAGAACCCCATCCAGAGATAACCAAATAAATTTTTTTATATAGATGGATAGAATAGATTTATTTGATCGTTTAGTTGAAGCGGCCGTTGTTGCCGCTCCAAGCTCCCAAAAGGTTCTTCTGCTTTTTCAATATTTTTAGGAGTCGGGAAATCGAATGTCTCGTAGCTGTGCTGCCAACAGCGGCAGCGGAGAGACGGTTACATATTCTTAAGTATATAGCTATGATTGCATAAGCGGAGTTATATGCACATATAAGAAGTCTGATCGTATTACATTTATGCTGCATGTGCAGTTCCGGCGTGCGGCTAAGGCACACCGAGCGTTTTGAAATTCGGCCACTTAAGCTTTATGCCCGAGTCCTCGAATTACTTAAACACTGCGACAAAGTGTTACAGTGCGTGCTCCCTTTTAGTACTCTTGGTACAGTGGGTGCTCGATATATTACATCATATTACATCTCCCTTCTTTTGAAGAATAACGTAATATAATAGAGTTATTTTCTAATATAAATTTTACAAAATTTAAGACATGGTATTATTTATAGCAATAAGATTAAATTTTTTTTTGTGTCTTTTTTGTTTTAGATTTACTCTTTTTTATATGTATGTATCCTTATATATTATTTTTTATATGTATATATTTTTTTTGTTTTTTTTTTATATATGTATGGCCATACGTGATATATTTATAATATTAAAATTGATTATGAAATAAAAAGTTTTCATCTATCTTTATGTACTAGTTGTTTTTTATTTTTATTATTTGATATTGTTATGTTACGTATATCTATCTCCTATTTGTTCTAACTTATAAGGGCCTGTATATTTAAAATCTAGCTTATGTCCCATTTCATTTTTCAATAAAACCTGATCTCCTATTTTTAAATCAAAATCTAAACTAGTTTTGTCGTAAACAATTTTAATTTTTTTTTTTTAATTTGTGAGCTTCTAGCAGTAGTCTAGCTCTCTTAAATGCCTGTTCTAATATGAATTTTGAATCCTTAGCATAATCTTATATATTATAAAGGGGTTTTATTATATCTATGCTATTAAAATGTTTTAGTAAATTTGACCTTTTACCAAAAACTAGCTCATATGGACAATAGTCATGTCCCATAGAGGGGGTCGTATTAAAACAATAGGCGAAGTATTGTAGCCATACATCCCAATCCGTTTTGTCCACTGAGATGTATGAACGAATTAACTCATTGAGTGTTCTGTGGCTTCGCTCCACGGTACCTACAGTCTGGTGGTGATGTGCAGTCGAAGTTATGTTTTCAATATTTAAATTTTTACATAGATCTTCAATAATTTAATTTTTATATTCCGTTCCCATGTCCGTAATGAACGTCTTCATTGGACCGTACTTTAGAATAAAATTTTCAAATATAGCTTTTGCTACTGTATTTGCACTTTTATTTGGTATCGGTATAGCTACTAAGTATTTAGTTAAATCGCAGATGAGATTAGATTATTATTAGATTTTGTTAGTGGACCAATCGTATCCACAATTACTCTATCGAAAGCCCTTTGCGGAGTTTCGGCTATGGTTAATGGGGTCTCAGTGTGTTTAGTCGTTTTAGACTTTTGGCATTTAGGACAATTCTCTATGTACTCTTTTATGTCTTTGGACATATTTTTCCAGTAATAGTGCCTCTGGACCTTGGGCACCTTGTATTGGATCATTATGGAATATAGACAATATAGTTTCGGTTAGCTTCGTCGACCATCACTTGACGGTACATCTTTTTAATGTCTGCTGCAAGGGCAAACTTATGCATTCTGAACCGAAGGACCCTAAAATGTAGCTCCTTTTGAGTAGTGGGGCCTTCCATCAAGATGTCTTTGTTTTTTGCGGAATAAAAATGACCATCTTGAATTTTATCATCAGAAGAAGACAAATGGCCCATTGATACATATTCCTCCACGAAATCCAGATAAATTTTCTTTAAATAAGGATCTTTTGACAATCTTTTTTCATCTCTGTTCTGCATTTCGCAACGGACCAAAAATATTTGGGCCAGACTCTTCATCCACACCGATGCCGTCAAGCAGCCGTTGGATCCACCATACAGTGGCTAGTGGTAAGTCGCAACAATGACCAAGTATTTACCTTAGATGTCAACGACAAGGAAGTATCAGTGGACAAACCATGCCCCTCCCTTATAGAGCACAAAGAACTGAATGCTATCAAAACAAACCCAAAAGCTGACAACAGGACATTATCTACAATACACACCACCCACCAATACTCCTTTAAAATCAAAAGATAAAAACAACCAAAAAACTAAAACTGATAAGAAAACGAAAAGCAAGATATCTGATCACAAAAATAAAATGAGTGCAGGTGGAGATTCGGATCTAAAAAGCCCTACAAAATATATTAATAAAAATTATTTTAGTTCTAGTTATATTTATCCTATATTCTTATTCTTAACATTCTAAAAATATTAAAATTAAACATAAATGGATACCTCAATAATCACTTCCACCTACAAATACTGATCAAAAACAAATTCTTAATATAATTTTCATTCAAGATACACACCTCATCTCTACCAATAAAATTCCTATCCCAATAAACATCACTCTCTACCACATAAGCAACTCAAACAACCCTTATGGCGAGGTACCTCTCCTACTTCACAAGTCCTTGCAACAGCAAGCAGCCCAAAGCCGCAATATTAGCTTAGACTCAATCACTGTAACTGTAACTGTAACCATACACTTTAAAATAATTTCGTACAAGTTAATTTCAACTATACTAACACTTCTTTTCTAATAACATACATTCATTGCTTAACTCGGGTCGAAATTGCTAATGAAGTGTTTGGGTTGGATGCTAGTCCTTATGGCAAACACTAATATTTGCTTGGATGTTCTGGTCACAATTTGGTCACACATCCACAGCCTCCACTGCAGTAAAAAATACTTAGGGTAGATCCCTGTTGCCTGTCATCAAACGCTCTTGCGTAAAATATTTTCCACCCTCGACCAGGTGAGAAAGCATACTAAAACTGCCTTTTGCACCCATTTGGCATAATAAAGTTTGAAGAATGCCACACAAACCTTCCAAAGATTTATTGACAGTATTTTTCGTGGCGTTGAGCAACACCTGAGCAACACCTTCGTGCCTTCTTGGAGATCATTTATAGCCATGGCTTCAATCTCAGCAAGTGTCAACTGGGCCATACAGAGGTGCAGTTTCTTAGGTACCTTATCAACGATCAAACCATCGAGACATTGAGTAGAAGCAATTGAAAAATACCCGTTTCCTTGTCATCATCAATTATTACCGAAAATTTCTGTCTCGTCAGTCATACACTTAGGCGCCAATTTCAGAACTTCTGAGGAAGTCAAGGAAAACCAAAGACAAACGCCAGGTTGAATGGACACCAAGATCTTATAGCTGCCTACGAAGCACGTAATTAAAGTTTCACATATGCGGTACTATTGCCGTATCCGAGAGCAACTGCTCGCCTGGCCATGGTGTGGTATGGTATGCTTCTGATGTCGCAAATGGAGCTGTCACAGAACAGTTAATCGACAGGCATCAGCAACTACTTGTTTTTTTCTGAAAGAATCTCACGGATACCGAGAAAAACTACAGCACTTACGGTCTGGAATTGCTGTCGATCTATGAAGCCGTAAATACTTTAAACATTGCTTCAAGGGTTACATATATTGCATCAACAACAAACAAACACAGCTCGTCCATACACCCACTGCACTTCGCCACAACACTTTCTCTTTCTTTTACAGGTTCTCGCATCTGAACGGAAGATCAACTCTAAAAAAAGTCAGGGTAAAATTTATATGGTGAGAGATGCGGAAAAACATAATGGTATGGTATATGTCAACGATAGATAGGATAATGTATATCTGGACGTTGTCATAATGGCGTTTCATCAAGATATTCGGTACTGTCTCACCTTGATAGACAGATTTAGCCATTGGTTATTCCACTAACGAACATTTGTGTGGAGATAGTGCCAAACGCTTTTTGATAATAATAATTCCTTGTTTTGGAGCACCTAAGAATATATCGTGCGACCAAGGCACTCAGTTTGAGCCTTTGCTCTTCCAGGAACTGGCTCGACAACAGCACAGGTCATTCAAGGCTGCGTGTCAATAGTTTCGTACAATGAACGAAAAATTCGGCCAATTCCAGCTGCACACCAAAGCAATAAAAAAATTTCCGTCTGCAACGTATTCATCCGCACCGATGCCGTCAAGCAGCCGTTGGATCCACCATACAGAGGCTTATTTAAAGTGGTAAATCGCAACAATGACCAAGTATTTACCTTAAATGTCAACGACAAGGAAGTATCAGTGGACAAACCATGCCCCACCTTTATAGAGCAAAAAGAACTGATTGCTATTAAAACAAACCCAAAAGCGGACCACAAGACAGCACGCTTTATCTACAATACACGCCACCCACCAATACCCGAAGCCCTAAGGCGGCATAACAACGCACAAAACTAGATGATCAAAAACAAGCTCATCAACTCCAAATCCTACTACTAGACAAATTATCATCACATCCCATCAACATCATTAACTTAATACGTTCAAGTTTTTCCAAAGAACTAAACTAAAAATTTTAGCAACTAAATCAAATAAATTAGGAACTGCTTTGAAATCAAAAGACAAAAACAAGCAAAAAACTAAACCTGATAAGAAAACGAAAAGCAAGATATCTGATCACAAAAATAAAATGAGTGCAGGTGAAGATTTGGATCTATAAAACCCTACAAAATATGTTAGTCAAAATTATTTTAGTTCTCGTTAGCCTTATCCTATATTCTTATTCTTAACATTCTAAAAATATTAAAATTAAACATAAATGGATACCTCAATAATCAAATAAAAATAAAAAATAAAAATAATAATAATGATAAATAAAAAAAAATTCTTAAAATAATTTTTATTCAAGATACACACCTCCACACTACCAATAATATTCCTATCCCAATAAACTTCACTATCTACCACATAAGCAACTCAAACAACCCTTATGGCGAGGTACCTCTCCTACCTTACAAGTCCTTGCCACAGCAAGCAGCCCAAAGCCGCAATATTAGCTTTGACTCAATCACCCATGAGGTAACCAAAAAACTCTCTCTACTCTGTTACGAGGTAATAAATATTTGGCAGTTTTCCTTTTTTTTTTGTGTGCGTGAAATTTTTTTTCCTTTGTACGTGAAACAAAACTACAGTGGTCTGCAAGGGGGAACCAGCTCCAAAAAAGCGAAAACTGTATTTTCATCATTGTTTTTCACTATATATGACGCAGTCAAATGGTATAATTGAGAAATGCAATAAAAATGTTCCGTCTTAAAGGAATTGTTAACCAACCCACCAATACCCTACGCCATAAAGCGGCACAACAACGCACACAACTAGAAGATCGAAAACAAGCTCATCAACTCGAAATCCTATTGCTAGAAAAAATCTTATTATTAATATTTCTGGCTGATTAGTCTCAACTTGGACATGGCCAAATCAACTTGCTACTTATCCTATCAAAAACTATTTGTTTCATACACTTTAAAATTTTTTTATTAAAAAAAAATTTTTATTTTATACGGTATTTATTTATTGAATCTTTTTCTTCGAGACTGACGGGAAGTATTAAAATCTTAGCCTAATACATGAATTTAAAAATTAATATTTTTAGGAGATCGGCCCTAGCTGTTGTTGCTGGGTGGGGAGATCTCTTCTCCGGAGTCGTGAGTGGCTAGTGTTCCATATTAGAGACCGCGCAAGCTTATTTGGCTGAGCATGTAGCTGGATTGTATATTTCGCTTTTACATTTTCAATTTCGCCTTTAACAGATCCACATTTAAAACTCTGTTTTCATTCCGGCTTGGCTTGAGAACTGCATTGTATAGAAGTACCTTCTACTCCAATTTTAGCGAAGAACTGGAATTTATTAACCAATGTAGGCTTCTTGCTTTTAATTTAAGTTGTGTTCTCTTAGCATCGATGTGCTTTCGCCTAGTAAGCCGTCTGTCAAGGTGGATTCCAAGATATGTTACTTTAATTGTTTGTGGTATATAAATATTGTTCAGAGATAGTGGAATGGCAGTATCATCAGCCAATGTTGACGTTGTTGTGAGACTGGTTATCAGAAGGTCAGGTGTAAATTATATAGAGATATGACTTCAGTATTTTAAAGGTGTTCTGCGGAAGCAAGGTTTTAATTTTATAAATTAATCCGTTCAGCCAGAAGCGGTCGAAGGCCTTGGCGACATCAAGAAAGACTGGTAAACAATAATATCGACTTTCAAAAGTATTCTTATGAGATTTATATTAACAGAGTTTATACAAACTCTAAGAACACACCAGCCAGATTTGCCAAATAGTAAAAAAACATAAATTGTCGATTTAGTTAATTTTTTTTCACAACCGCATGCTCTTGTTGTCTTTAAGCAAGTAAGCAAGGTTACGCATGAGCATAAACAAAAAGGTAAAAACGTTCTTAAGCAGAGAGGGAGAGAACAAAGAGAGAGAGCTTTGGCTCTCTCTGAAATTAGTATTCTCAATACGCCACCTTCAAAGTTACACTGATACAAATTAACGATTAACAAAATAAATAATTTTCAGACGAGTGCGTGCATATTCAAATGGTTGTAAGTTCTTTTCCTTTCTTTTCTTATCTTTTCTTGTCTGGGGTCTTTTTCTTTTCTGATCCAGCATTTGCTGCAAAACCCAGTAAAACCCAATCAGATCAATCAAAAAACGTAAATTAACAAGATTCACTTATATATAAACAGCAGTTGTTAGACTAGAAATTATTTGATTATTGTTAAATATATATATACGAGGTGTGTTCAAAAAGTAAGGTGACTCTTCAAATTTCGCGAATTTCAAATTTTTCGATTATCGAAACCTTTTAGAAGTTATACGAGGTGTGTTCAAAAAGTAAGGTGACTTTTCAAATTTCAAATTTTTCAAATTTTTCGATTACTGTTCGGTCAAACTCACAATATTTTTCGTCTTACATACTGTTTCTCTTTGTCTATACAAATGTAAACAAAGCTTATTAACATGTATTAACCAATCTCTGTAAATTACTCTGTTAGAACATTATGTTATTTTGCCGCTGCTAATAAAAGGCAGTTGCTGATGTTAGATCTTGGTAAACGGTTGTCTTTTTCTCGCCTGAGTTTATAGATTGTAATTAGTTTATGCACCCCCCAACCTGATATCTTGTGCAGCACAAAAGACGCTTTGTGCATTAAACATTTTGGCGCCCAACGTGGGGCAGTGTTTAAACAAATTATTAACAATTTATTAATTCATAAACAATTGTCGAAGTATCGCCCGCAACAATTATTCGCTCGACCCGCTCATCGCAACTCAACATTGTCATAACCGCATACAAAGGTGAACATTCAACCCTAGTGCATTCATCGAAAGTGAATAATAAATAAACAAATAAAGTTATTAACTATTCACGAAAATTCTAAGGGCAACGTGTCGTTCGTATAACGGAACTATTCGCGCTCTTCTTCGCACATCTCTTCGCTTGTGTGTGTGTGCCCGCCCGCTCTATAAGCTCGGCGTCGATCGCTCATTCTCCTTTGCTCCGTTATTCCGCCAGCAAAGTGTTGTTGTTTTGTTTTACATCGCCAACTGCAGTCGCTGGTACCGTTTTTGAGTTCTAGTCGCTTTCGCTTTGAACTAACTTCACGGCATTGCCACATTCGTCGCTCCGCGTTGTTGTTGCCGCAACTTTACTCTCGTTCTCGCATTCGCATTCTTCGTCGCAGCAATGGAAACGACTATATTGGAGACTCTCAAACGGCAACGCTCGAATATTAAGCGCAACATTACGCGCATAAGAGGAATGGTCGATGTCAAGGAAGAAGCAGAGCAGAAATCGCCGGCTGAACTTCAGTGCCGTTTGGGAATCTTAGAGTCATATTTTAAGCAAGCCCTTTCGGTACAATCAGAAATTGAGACCATGGACTCCACAGATAGTGGACGTGCAGACCTGGAGGACAGTTACATAACTACAAAGTTGGCAATTCAGCAACTTCTTGGAGAGGATCTGCACAACACAGTTTTCGACCACATCTCTGCACCAAGCTACAGCGCGCCGTCTCGACTGCCAAGATTGGCACTACCTAGCTTTGATGGAAATCATAAGGATTACAAGAACTTCATCTCGTCGTTTCTGCCACTGGTCAATCGTGAGCAAATATCTAATATAGACAAATTTAATCATCTCCGTAATTGTTTAAAGGGACCTGCACTGGAAGCTGTCGCAGCCTTCCCGGTCACTGGAGAAAATTATGCGAAGGCGCTGGAACGGCTGAAGGACCGGTATGACAAGCCTGCCCTAATCTTTGTCGAAACGATAGCCTCGATTTTTAAACTGCCGCCGGCTGCTGCGGCAAGTGCTCAACAGCTCCGCAGCCTAATCGACAACGCATCCGCGTTATATAGTGCCCTTTCATCGCTAGGCTCGGACGCTCAAATTTCTGAGGCGATGCTTATTTACGTGGTCATGGAGAAGTGCGATCAGCAGACCAAAACAAAATGGAACGAATCACTGGATTATCTCACTCTGCCATCCTGGAGCCAATGCACGCAGATACTTGAGCGCCACTGCCAGTTTCTTCTGTCTGACGAGCAATCCCATCGTCGTTTTCGCTGACCAACGCACCATGTGTATACTGCCTCGCACCCTCACACAAATTGCTCGGATGTGACAAGTTTAAGGACCTTAATCCAACCGCGCGATTTGATGTCGTTAAAACACACCGTCTGTGTTTAAACTGTCTGTGTAGAGGTCACCAACTGTCGAGCTGCCCATCGAGAAATCGCTGTCGCACCTGCAACAAGGCACATCATACCCTGTTGCACAACAACCATTCGCTAGATTCATCTCGCTCGCACCAACCGTATCCAACCGCACCGCCATTGGAAGCTGCAACACACTCGCACTCGCATTCTGGCCAGAAGTCTCAGGTGTTGCTTGCCACTGCTATGGTTCTCGTCAAGGATGCGTTTGGAACCTACCGGCCTGGAAGAGCTCTTCTCGACTCCTGCTCTCAAGTGAACTTCGTGACGGAAGACTTCGCACAACGGCTTCGCTTACGGAGGGAAAGACATGCAGTCCAAATTCGAAGCATCGGCCATTCGCAAACAGATATTAAATATTGCACAACTGCATCTGTCAAATCTCGCATTTCATCTTTCGTACTCTCCGCAGATCTCTGTATTATTCCACAAATCTCATACCAGCCCGATCTGGCCATCGACGTTTCGACTTGGAAGCTGCCAGAAAATACGCCGCTCGCTGATGAAAGATTCTACCAATCACGCCACGTCGATCTGCTACTGGGAACCGAAGCCTTCTTCGACGCCTTAACTATAGGGAAAATAAGGCTGGGACCTCAAGGCCCGCTGCTGCAGAAAACTCAGTTTGGCTGGGTCGTAACCGGCCGACTGCAGCAAACCGCGCCAATAGAAGTTTCCACTTGCATGGCTTTAAACGCAAGTTCAATTGATGTCAACCTCAAACGTCTGTGGGAACTGGAAGCAGTCGACTCGCCACCTCTGCAGAAGCCGGAGCATGCTATTTGCGAGGAACAGTACGAGAAGACCACTTGTCTC
Organism: Drosophila eugracilis; assembly: GCF_018153835.1. Classification (NCBI taxonomy): domain Eukaryota; kingdom Metazoa; phylum Arthropoda; class Insecta; order Diptera; family Drosophilidae; genus Drosophila; species Drosophila eugracilis. The sequence continues at coordinate 86,944 of NW_024573705.1, read as the reverse complement.
GACAGCACTGGTAGGATTGTCGTCAAACTGCCATTCAAGGCTGACCCAACTCGGTTGGGAGACTCATTTGATATCGCTCGCCGTCGGTTCCTAAGCATGGAACGCCGCCTATCGAAATCTCCAGCACTTCGTCAACAATACTGCGACTTCATGGAGGAGTATGAGAAATTGGGGCACATGTCCCCAGTTATTCATCCTAAACTGCACGAGCCGCACTACTACATCCCGCATCACTGCGTCCTCAAACCCAGCAGTGAGTCTACTAAGCTTAGGGTGGTGTTTGACGCCTCTTGCCGGACGTCAAATCAATTATCACTCAACGACTTGCTATGCGTTGGTCCAACACTCCAGGAGGACTTGTACCTGCAGCTTCTAAAGTTCAGGCTTCATCGTTACGCCATCACTGCAGATGTGACCAAGATGTATAGGCAAGTAAATCTCGACATTATTGATCGCAAATACCAGTACATTCTTTGGAGAGCATTTCCAGAAGACACGCTGCGCACGTATCAATTGAATACGGTAACCTACGGCACTGCAGCCGCCCCATTTTTGGCAACACGTAGCCTCAACCACCTCGCTGATGTTCATCAAGCTGACTGTCCAATCGGCGCCGCTATCATAAAGTCGTCTTTCTATGTTGATGACCTACTCACGGGTGCAGACGACTTAGAGACGCTTCGCATTATCAAGGATCAAGTCACAGAAATTCTTCGTCGAGGGCATTTCCCACTCACCAAATGGCATTCCAACTACGTTGGATTCATGGAAGATCATGCATCCAAGAAGCTCAGTTCCTGTGGCGAGGGACTAGCCAGCGCTCTTGGAGTGAACTGGAACCAGCACAAGGATACACTGTTCTTCAAGTTCATACCAAGGAACCACGCAACGCGTATCACCAAAAGAAGTATTTTGTCCACCGCATCCGCCTTGTTCGACCCGCTTGGTTTGCTCTCACCGCTTGTTGTTGTCGCAAAAATACTTCTGCAAGAACTTTGGCTCGCTGGCCTGCAATGGGACGAGAGCGTTCCAGAAAACATACACACGGCCTGGAGCAAATGCCTAGAATCATTCCAAACAGTCTCAATTTTATCGATTCCCCGCTATTGCCTCCAACACAAGATGCGATCACTTCAACTTCATGGATTTTGTGACGCATCAATCAGGGCTTACGGCTGCTGCGTGTATCTACGCTCGGAAACGTCGACGGGAGATGTCGCAGTGCAGCTATTGACTGGCAAATCGAGAGTGGCTCCTGTGAAGAAAAAATCCCTTCCAAAACTGGAATTGTGTGGAGCGCATTTGCTGGGCCAACTGTATGCGAAATTGAAGCCTCTATTAGCGGACAGAAAATTCTCGGTCTATTTCTGGACGGACTCGCAGATTGTGCTTCACTGGCTAAAACAGCACTCAGTCACACTGTCAGCATTCGTTGGAAACCGAATCTCCGAAATTCAAGAATGGACCGCAGATGGCCAGTGGAAATTTGTACCAGGTGAGAGCAATCCGGCGGACATAGTTTCGCGCGGAGCTGCTACAACTGAGCTGGCAGCATCGCTGTGGTTCACAGGTCCACAGTTCTTGACCCAACCATCGTCCCAGTGGCCAACCACTCCGCAAATCATCGATATCGATCCAACTATTGTCAAAGCAGAGCAACGAAGGAGCACATTCACCACGGCTGTGATCAGCAATCATGTTCTCCAACAGCTGACTCACATCAGCTCATACACTCGCTGCATTCGAACCATCGCATACGTCTTTCGCTTCGCCAACTTATCAAGAGGAGTCAAAATTGTCAATCCATCGCTTACATCGGAAGAACTTCGCCGCGCATTGTTCAGCATCGTCTACAATATTCAGCAACAGTCGTTCCTTGAAGATTTTCACTCGCTGCAGAAAGCTAAGCCGCTTACAAGTCACCTAAAGTATTTAACGCCTTTTTCTCGACAGCTCATCAGGACATGCTCTTATAAGGGTTGGAGGACGATTACAGAACGCCGACATCCCTGAATCTGAAAGGCATCCGCTGCTACTGCCTAGCAAATCGCACTTTGCGTGGATTTATGTCCGACACTTGCATCTGAGGAATTGTCACGCAGGCCCGAAAGCTCTAGTCGCGCTAATCCGTCTGGAATACTGGATCATCAACGCCAGGGACCTGGCTCGTCGAGTGGTGCGTTCCTGTATCGCCTGCGTTCGGTTCAGACCCAAACTGGAGAACCAACTCATGGGATCGCTACCACTAGAACGAGTGCTACCGCAACAGCCGTTCCAAAGGTGTGGCGTCGACTTCTGCGGACCGTTTAACACATATCTTCGCATTAGAGGAAAGGGTCCAACAAAGTCCTACCTCGCCGTATTCATTTGTTTGGCATCCAAGGCCGTCCATATAGAAGTCGTCTCGGATTTGTCAACCAAGGCATTTCTTGCAGCACTTAAACGGATGATCGCCAGACGGTCAATTCCAACCGACATCTTCTGCGACAACGGAACCAATTTCGTCGGAGCTGCCAACCATCTTCAAGAACTACGAGCGTTCCTTCAAGACAAAGCCACGCAAGAAGTCATTTCGTCTTACTTGTCAACTGATTTCATAACTTTCCATTTCATCCCTCCTAGAGCTGCTCACTTTGGAGGCCTTTGGGAGGCGGCGGTAAAAAGCGCCAAGAGTCTACTCTACAGAACACTGATGAATTCAAGATTCACCTTCGAGGAGCTCTGCACCATAACCACTGAAGTCGAAGCGATTCTCAACTCGCGCCCATTGTCTCCGCTGTCTCCAGATCCCAACGACTTTGGGGCACTTACTCCGGGCCACTTCCTGGTGGGGAAATCTCTTCGTGCCCTTCCAGAACGGACTGTGTCATCAACACATGCGTCCAGCCTGGAACGATTCGACGCCGTGACCGCGAGCAAACAACAGTTTTGGCGAAGGTGGTCGCTTGAGTACCTACAGGAACTACGCTCGCGCACCAAATGGACAACACCATCGGCCAACATCAGGGCTAACACCATGGTCATCATCCACGACGACAATCTGCCTCCTCAGCGATGGAAGATCGGGCGCGTCGAGACCGTTGTTCCCGGAAAGGATGGGCTAGTTCGAGTGGCCCACATTCGAACCAGCACTGGGGTGTGCTGCCGACCAGTGCATAAGCTGGCAGTATTACCCACGGACTCTCAATCTTGTTGAAAGATGATACTTTCAAGGCGGCCGGGATGTTCGGTCAAACTCACAATATTTTTCGTCTTACATACTGTTTCTCTTTGTCTATACAAATGTAAACAAAGCTTATTAACATGTATTAACCAATCTCTGTAAATTACTCTGTTAGAACATTATGTTATTTTGCCGCTGCTAATAAAAGGCAGTTGCTGATGTTAGATCTTGGTAAACGGTTGTCTTTTTTCTCGCCTGAGTTTATAGATTGTAATTAGTTTATGCACCCCCCAACCTGATATCTTGTGCAGCACAAAAGACGCTTTGTGCATTAAACACATGTGGATTGTGTGGCAACCTTACCTTAGTAGGCACAATGCCAAATTAAAACACAATTACACAGAAATAAAAATAAAGAACCAAAAAAACACGAATTTTATTAAAATTCAATGCCTAACGGTCAAACGGGTATTGGCATTACACTTTGCCGATAAACGAGATGTTGGTACGCTTGAGTACCAGGGAAGCCAAAAACTGGACGATTTCTACCTTAAGATCAATAATCATGTCTCGCTCATAATGAATAAAATTAAGAGCATGAATTATTCTACAGAGATAACCGATGCTTTTCTTGCCGGTCAAAGGGACAAAGCCCTTAATGCTTTTATAAGGGGAGTAAGCGGCGACGCTTCTAGGCTACTGATAATCCGTAAGCCTGCGGACGTCCACGAGGCATACTCTATTTGCCTAGAATTGCAAAAGATAGAGCCGAGGAACCCTGCGCCAAGGGCGCCTTTCTTTAGACAGACCTTAGCCAAAGTCACCAGAATTATAGACCTATCGCACCAAGGTTCCCCCAGACGAATCAGTTTAACAATAACCATTTAAACCATAGGGTTTACAGATTAATTCGGGACACAACTTTGCTCCCAGCGGAAGCCCGCAGAACCCCCCAAGATACCAGGGAGCTAGAGCAATCAAACATGAGTCAAACCATTCAGACCAAAGTTATAGATCAAATTTTAACTCGCGTCAAGGAGAGGCCGGTGGCATCAAACGAAGCCCGAGCGCTAATTCCAATTTAAACCCCTTCCGTAAAGCCCAAAGGCTTTACCATATCCAGTCCACTCCATCATCAGACCCCGTTCCCAATGAGTGTTATCAACAACATTCTGGTAATGAGGGGGAGGAGATGGAACACCCATCGCAAGGGGTAGAACATTGCTCTCCCTTGGAGGAGATACAGTGTATTGGCGATGGTGAATAAAATTTTATGACCGACGCCTCTCTAGTATACCATACATAGAGTATGGGACCAAAACAGGGGCCAAGCTACAATTTCTAATAGACACCGGCGCTAACAATAATTTTATAAGCCCCAAGAACTCCGCCGGCTCTATAGCATTACCCACACCGTTTGTCGTTCAGTCCGCATGGGGTAATGTTAAAATAACGCATTGTATCACTGGACAATTTTTTAAGCCGATTGGAAACAATACCGTTCTCACCTTTTTTGTCCTTCCCGGACTAACATCATTTGACGGCATCATAGGAGACGACACCCTAAGAACTTTAAAAGCCCTGATCGACAGAAAAAATGACCTCCTGACAATATCACCCGATATCAAGATTCCCCTTCTTTCTAAAAAATCCTTAAATGTACACCTACTGTTAGACAAAAAGCACACTGAGTCTGCAAAGGAAGCTTTAAACGCTCTTATTAGCGAGTATTTCAAAATCTTCGATCCACTCGCACAAGGAGAGGCCGTAGACACAAGCGTTAGGGCTGAGATTCGCACAAGCACCTCAGACCCTATATACACAAAGAGCTATCCCCACCCTACCAACATTAGATGGGAAGTGGATAGACAGATAGAAGAACTCTTGCGGAATAGGATCATCAAACCATCTAAAAGTCCCTATTACTCCCCGGTCTGGGTAGTACCATTGAAACACAAGCCGAACGGGGAAAAACAATACCGCATGGTTATCGATTTTAAACGCTTAAACGCTTCACGATTGCAGACACTTATCGTATACCGGACATAAACTCCATTTTGGGAAGCCTAGGGAAAGCCAAATATTTCACTACTCTCGATTTAACCTCGGGATTCCATCAGATTTATATGTTGGAGTATGATACCCCAAAAACAGCATTCTCTACAATGAATGGGAAGTACGAATTTCTTCGCCTTCCTTTTGGTCTAAAAAATGCCCCAGCGGTGTTTCAAAGAATGATCGATGATGTGTTACGGGAACATATCGGCAAAATTTGCTACGTGTACATAGACGACATAATAGTTTTCAGTGAGGACTATGAAAGCCACTGGCAAAACCTTCGCGCTGTCTTCAAGAACCTGGAGAAAGCCAGACAGCAGGTCACCTTAGAAAAAACCAATTTCCTATCTACTCACGTTGAATTCTTAGGATATGTAATAACAGCTGATGGTATCAAAGGAGACGAGAAAAAGATAGAGGGTGTCACAAAAATGAAACCACCTACCAATGTAAAGGAATTAAAGAGTTTTCTCGGCATGACATCTTTCTATAGGAAATTTATTAAGGATTATGCAAAGGTACTCGAGGAGAATTCGCTAGGATTAAGTCGTCACAGTCGGAAAAAGTTCCCATTGAACTCGACGAGGCCGCGATGAAAGCCTTCAATGACTTAAAATTTATCCTTTCATCCTCAGAGGTTTTGGCATTTCCGACCCTTCTAAACCCTTCCACTTAACTACTGACGCGTCGAATTATGCTATCGGGGCAGTCCTTTCTCAAGTAGACGTTGGCAAGGATAGGCCAATAGCGCATATCTCTCGGTCCTTGACTCACACGGAGGAAAACTTTGCCACCAATGAAAAGGAAATGCTCGCCATAGTGTGGGCCTTAGATAATCTTCAGTCTTATTTGTATGGTGCCGGGTCCATCAAGATTTACACCGATCACCAGCCTTTAACATTTGCCCTAGGCAATAAATATTTTAACGCTAAGTTAAAACGTTGGAGGTCCCGTATTTAGGAATACAATTGCGAACTAATATACAAACCAGGGAAGTCGAATATAGTGGCCGATGCACTTTCAAGGGTTACAACGCACGTTAACCATCTGGGCTCTGGCACCGATATCGCCTCCGAGTCAGATTCTATAGCTACAATTCATAGCGCTCTTCAAGACGCATCTCATTTAATCCCCCACGTTGAAACATCGATTAACGCCTACCGAAATCAACTGATTTTTCATCCAGGCCTATCCGATTACTCATGTGAACACCCACATGCCGGATACGTGCGCCACTCAATTCCAATTAACGACTTTACCTCTTCTAAGCTTCTAGACTCACTAAAAAAGTACTTAAATGGAATTAAAATTCCCGACGATTACCTACAACATCTTCAAACCTGTTGCATTCAGAATTTTAAATTGTTTTAAATCCGCATAACACAGCGCTTACTTCAGGATATTTCGGACGAAGATCAAATTTGCGAAGTCATCGAAAAAGAACATCGCAGAGCGCATAATAACCCAAAAGAGGTCCGCATTCAGATCCTAGAAAATACTATTTCCCACGGATGGCTAACATTATTCGCACGCTACTGTCAACCTGTGCCACTTGTAAATTGCACAAGTATGACAGCCACCAAAATAAACCACCACTACAGCCAACTCCTATCCCTAATTACCCATGTGAAATTCTTCATATCGACGTTTTCACATTGGAGAAAAAAGTATATCTCAGTTGCATCGACAAATTCTCTAAATTTGCTAAGCTTTTCCCCTTACAATCGAAATCAGCAATCCATCTTCGCGAAACACTATTGGATGCACTCCATTACTTCACGGCGCCTGGAATGATAGTTACTTATAACGAAAGAGGCCTTCTATGCCCAACTGTCATAAACTACCTTCGAACTTTGGAAATTGAGCTATACCATACCCCAACTCAGAAAAGCGAAGTAAACGGTCAGGTAGAAAGATTCCATTCTACCTTCATGGAAATATATCGATGCTTAAAAGGTGAATATCCCACATTTAAACCAAACGAGCTTATCTCAATTGTTGTAGACAGATACAATAACTCTGTCCACTCGGTGACAAATAAAAAACCCGTTGACATTTTTTTCAACCGAAGTTCTAGAATAAACTACCAGGGGCTATCTAATTTTAAACAGCAAACTCTTGAGGACATTCGAGGCCTCATTGAGCATAAACAAAACTTAACCAATAATGGGCGCAATAAAAATAGAGGCGACCCAATTTCCTATGAACAAGGTGACACCGTTTATGTCGCCAATAAACAGATTAAAACCAAAGAAAAGCAGCGATTCAAGGCGGAGGAGGTTGAAGATGACCGAAAGGTCACTATCAAAACAAGGTCAAGAAAAATCTTTCATAAATCCCATCTAAGAAAATAATTTTTTTTTTTTGATCAACAGTGTAGTTTATATTTTCCTCGACAGGGAAGACTGGCAACAGAGTATCATAACTCCATTGAAATTTATCTATACAAAAGTGCGTACTGAACGTTTCACTGACTCATAACCTCCTTCAAACACAAACAAACAAATAAACATTAGTAATAAACAAAAAAAAATGAATAATTCAATTCTTAGTTTAAGTTAAGCAAAAACAAAAAAAACCTCTCATAACAGGGGAACATTTAATTAAAATGACATAGAAGCACATAAAATAAAATTTTTTTAGTAATAAGAACATACGAATAATACAAGAAAATACCAAGAACACGAACACAAACATTAGGCTTAAGACAAGGAAACTATTTTATTATAAGAATCTACATTTCATGTGCACGTAATCCCCTGCCGACGTTACAAGTGCGTCCACAATCTACGTGGCGACAACCCTCCACATTTTCAAATATGATGCACCGGTTGTCCCCTTGCAACAAGATACCGTCTGGAGGACCAATGGAGTTTTCAAACTGGCTCACGTCATCAATCTAGGCCACATGCAGCAACTCATCGACCAGGTGGCAAACGAGGCCATGGTAATAACCGACCAACGTATCAACGAACTGGTTGGCCACTATCTGCAACACGCTTCAGAGGGAATCTCGCGCGTGGTCGGCGCACCAACACGAAGACAACGCTCAATCGACTGGCTAGGATCAGCCTGGAAGTGGGTCGCGGGATCGCCGGACAAATCGGATTGGAATGCCATCTTGAAAGTGGAGGACAGCTTGTCGAGAAACAACAATCAGCAGATTCGCATCAATACTAAGTTGTTCGACACAACACACGAATCGCTCCAGAAGTTGAACGACGTTATCGGGAGAGTCAACGGAATAGATGGCGACTTCCACGTGACGACGGCCGTTCTCCACAAAGCAATTATAATAGCGGAACAGGTCAATGAAATACTGAGGGCCTGCCAACTAGGAAAAACTGGAGTGGTCGTGTTGATCTCCTAGACCACGACGAGGTCGACACAATACTGGTGGAGGTGGACAGCCTCCCTTATCAAAACGTTGTCGAGGCCGTCGAATTTTCTAAACCAACAATCCTGACAATCGGGACTGCTCTTTTGTACATCTTGGCTATGCCCAAGGTAGTGGATAGGAGGTGCAGATTAATGAGGATCTACCCAACGATATCCGATGGGAAACAAGTTGTTCTGAAATACAACACATTGGCGATGCACCGCCTGGAAACATACGCCCTCCTCGGAAAGTGTGTATCCATCGGCAACACAACGGTCTGCCGAGAAAAAGACTTGTTGAAATTGGAGGAGGACGGTTGCATACCTAGACTGTTGAAAGGAGGCCAGGCCGAATGCGACTATCTGATGATCAACCAGGAAAAGGTAGATCTAATCGATGACGGCACACTTTTCCTAACCAACTTCAATGGAACGATATCCACACCAGCCAAGAAGTATAAATTAGAGGGATCGTACGTCATACAATTTGACAACGAAACAGTCTCAATCTGCGACCGGAACTACAGCAGCTACTCATCAACACACCTTATGGCAATGCCCGCCGTGCTAACCCAGGTAAAAACAACGGGTTACGAGCTCTCGCTGAAATATGTCCACGAATGCAGCATGGAAAACCTAAAGAAGTTATCTGTAATGTCAGATGAGATTTGGATATCCTTTTCAGTGGAGATAGTCATAGCCCTCTCCATTATGACAATGGTATTCATCGTTTGGAAGAAGATAACGTCGACCAAAGGAATCCCTAAACTGCGGGACCCGCCTGCAAACCTGGAAGCGCAGGATACTCTGGAACCCGCAACCAAAGCCTAATTATCTGTGGGACACAGATCTTGTGGTGGGGAGGAGTTAACACCGGCCAAGCGCCCCCTTCCCTTCACCGCCTCTCGACCCGGATACCAGACACCGCGACTTCCCTCATCACCCCACTCAGCCAACCCGACGACCAGCAGAGACACAGCAGCGGTAGTGCAGACACTAAACGTCAGCGGCGTCAGAGCGACAGCGCAGCGACAGAACGTCAACGGCAGATTTGCAACGGTAGTAACGTGAGAATGGAAGAGCACTGACCGCCCGCTAGCTGCCTCAGCAATACCTACCGTGGCCAACCGAAAATGCAGAGCTAGCACCTGGAGATTAGCAACACGTTGGCCCAAATATCCAGAACCGCTGCTATCAGCAGCGCGACAATGGAAGAGCACTCACCGATCGCTAGCTGTCTCAGCCATAGCTACCCCTACCCCTGCACACGGACGGAAATGCAACACCAGCAGCTGGAGCATAGCACCACTTTGGCCCAAAACCCCCAAAACCGCTGCTGTCAGCATCGGACTGCTGCAACCGCTCTGCCAGCGTTATGTAGTCAACAAGCCAGCCAAACTTATGATTTAGAGATTTATTTGTACCCCCAAAGCCAGCAGACCATTATTATTTGCAACAATAAAACCATTGTAACGTATAAAAGCGATTACTGTTTTATTTTAAAGTAGCTTCGTAGAAAATAAAGATTGAGTTGTGAAGGACGAAGGGACCTGGAATTGGAAAGGCGAGGATGTAGATAACATTAACTAGGTAATATCCCGGGGAATACTGCCCCCTCTGGCCATGTCTGGCCATAACTTATATATCCCAAGAAAAAAAAATTCCATATAAAGGTTCAGGGTGGAAGGTCCAGTTAGCCCCAGTTGGTCTCGAGGTGCAGTGAATCTAGCTGTTCGTTGTGGCTTTGTTAAAATATCAGCCAATTGGAAATGTGTGGAAATATACTTGACTCAGATTAGTTTGTTTTCAATTTGTTCCCTGGTAAAATGATATTTATATGCTTAGTTCTCTTGTGGCAAGTAGGGTTATTGGCTATACTAATACAACCTTGGTTGTCTTCAACAATATCTATTGGGCCATTTAATTTTAATTTAATTTCATTTATTAGTGACTTCAGCCATAATGCAGGAGATGAAGCAGTAACTTTTTTTTGTTTCATAGTATTCCAGGAAATGGAACAATTTCCAAACATTTTAAATATATATCCTGTAGTACTTCTCCTGTCAGTCTCATTTCCAGCCCAATCAGAATCGACATATCCTATAAAAATATTATCCACTTTAGAATTCTTTTTGAACGATAACTTTAAGTCAACAGTTCCTTTTAGGTATCTTAAAACTAGTTTAAGAAATTGCCATAATTCTTCGTTATTATTATTAGTATACCGGCTTAAGATACTTATCGATGTACTCAAATTCGGGCGTGTACACAACATTATGTACATAAAACAGCCAATTAAATTCCTTCAGGTCCTTCACATGATTCTTCAGATTGCAAGTCCTCATAATTTAGTTTGCTTGGAAGAGGGGTACTAATTGGATTGCAATCTTGCATATTGAATTTCTTTAAATCGCTTTTAATGTATGCAGATTGACTGAGACAAATTTGATCATCTTTTCGACCAACTTTTATACCAAGGAAATGTCGTATTTCACATAAGTCAGTCATTTGAAACTTACTTGAAAGATAAGTTATAATATTATATATATATTATAATTATATTTAGAAATACTTTCGGAATTACTGGTGGCAATTACCACATCGTCACCACATAATAGTAAATATATATTTTTACTTGTATCTCCCTTATTTAAAATATATATACATCGGTTTACTTCTAGATTCTGAAATCCAAAATTTTTAAGTGCATTTTCAAAAACCTCAAACCAGCATCTTGCAGCTTGCTTAAGGCCATAAATAGCTTTATTTAGTTTGCATACTTTATTTCCATCATATTGGTTTAAACCTTTTGGAACCTTCATATAAATTTCATCCTTTAAAGTTCCATTTAAAAATGCTGTTTTTACATCCATATGATGGATCAGTAAATTATATTGATTAGAAAATGCTAAAAGAAATCTGAAACTAGAAATTCGTGCAATAGGTGCAAAGGTCTCATCATAATTCATCATATATTCTTGGGTGAAGCCCCTCGCTACCAGTCTTGCCTTATGTTTTATTAAGTTACCATTTTCGTCTTGCTTTTAACTAAAAACCCGCTTGCAATCTACTAAGCACCATGTTTAATTTACAAAATGCGAATTTAGTTCATCTTAAATGGTTTCCTCCCACAAGGCTCTGTCATCGCGAAATTAAGTTTAGTACAGTTAATCATAGAGCGAGCTTTTTCGGTGATTGTTCTAATCATCCGCTTTGCAACACCATTTAATTGTGGGGTATTAAGAACCGTTAAATGATAGCTGATACTGTCGAGTCCCGATAATTCGAAATGGCAAGGGGATCACTTTTTTTACGAATTAGACGGGAATTCGATTTATCGAGATTTCTATTTAACGGGGCTCAAAAATGAAAGAGTCAAATAAACGGGGTTTTTACATTTCACATCATGTTTACATATGCATTTAACTTTATTAAAATTAAACAAACATTATAAGTATGTACATTCACTTGTACGTTTTTCAAATTAAAGGAAAAATTAAACAATAACATAAAATTATAATAAAAAAAAATTTAACAATTAAACAGAAACATTAAATTATAAAAAAAAAAATTCAAGCTTTAAAATAATTGGTAATTTTTGAGTGCTTGGTGTTTTTTCTTTTATTTTTCCCATTGCGTTTTCTAAACCTATTAGCTTGTCAAAGACACTTTTGAGGAATTAATTCTCTGGCTTGTAAATTCGTTAAAATTTCTTCTCCATCGGCGTCACCATCCTCATCACTTTCAGAATTGTTGGGAGTAGGTAGAGAACGCTGGTTCTGGCACAGATTTATGGGCTATTAAGCTGTCACATTAGTGATAAAAACATGGTTTCCCCCACCCCGAAACCCATTATCCTTCGTCTCCTGTGATAGGATTCACCATCACCCTTTTAGTCAGTATGGATTCTGGCACAGAAATCATAAACCCATAAATTATAGTTTTTTAAAATCAGTGCACGTGTTCAAAGAAGTAATAAAATGTGACGATTGTGTCATGATTCGTTTTCCGACCCCCCTATGCGTAATTTGGGAATATTGAAATGTATTCCTGACCCTAATTAGGAGGATTGGGAACGTCTTAAGGGGTTGAATTTTCTCAAAACACACTGTCAACTTCTATATATGTAAGCCTCTGTCTACGTGTGTGCGTGTGTATGGTTGAGTGGAGCCCCAGATGTGTGTGAAAACCTGACATGTGGAACCGATGATGAAGATCCATGCTCGCACCGTAATAAAATGTTTGTTTTAGTATTTCTCTCTCTATTCCAACACATAGATAAAAAGGATACAAGAGGTTGTGGTTTTGTGTGTGTAGTCATTGTTTCACAGCGCTTAGTAATTTCACTCCTAATAAAGGGTCACTTCACACGCATGAATCTGATTTTTAAACATCTTGTAAGAGCATGTTATGGCACCCGTTGCGCACGCGCTGAATGCAGTTGAGTTCCGGGGGTAGTGTACATCATAATAGATGAGTGTATATGTGTACGTGTGCAAGTGAGTCTATATATATGAATTTCCCTTATTTATAAAAAGTAAGAAAACAAGTTTTTGTTTTGTTTTTTTTTTTTCGTTTGACATAATACTTTTATTTATTAATTATTGATACAATGAAATTATTTTTCTAGCTCCATTCCTTTGATATACGTAAAAGAGGCATGCGCATGTTTCCAACCTCGAATCGGTGTTACAGAATGTAAAGTGTTCACCATATTTCATTGTTTTTAGATCTTGAGCACCTTGATTCATGAACATTATTTTGGTTTTAAGAAGGTATTGGAAATGATTTTATTTATTTTGATCTACTTTTAAAAAAATTTAGAATGTTGTATGCATTGTTTAAAGCACAAACACCACCTTTGACATGATTTTTACAGTAGGGAAATCTGTTTCCTCTAAACCGGTTTAATGACGGACAATGGACGACATTAATCAAATGGTGGTTTCCAAAAAACGATTGTAGAAAACGTTTCTTTTCCATTCCCTTACAGATAATTTGTTTTACAATAGTTATTGCCTTAAGATATCGTCGCGTTTGCGCAAAACTTTCGCCTCCATCGTTCCAACAAAATTTATGATGCTTTTTTGTTTGCAGTTTGAGATTTTGTATTTAATAAAGTGAAATTATATGGTGGTTCTGTAATAAAACTATTATTCAAGTTTGGTTCCTTTTCAACTACTATTCCAATTTCTTTAAGAATAAATTTATTGTTATTGTCAAAAAAAACCTTGAATATCAATTGATGAATATCTCTTTAATCATTTTTAAACAATATCAAACAACTCGTTGTACTAATCCGTTTAATGGATTATATTCGACCAATCGATCGTGTATGAGTAGGCAATAAGCTTGGGTATTTTCGTCACTTGGTGTCTTCAGTTCAGTTGAAATTCTCACGTCAATAGGACCAGATTTTACTGTTTCATTTTGATATGATAGATCAATTACAATAATTGGAGCTTTCATTTTAAATTCCGATGGTGTTAAAAATGGTTGTGACTCACGATTGTAGTAACTAGATTGAAATCTTGAATACATTTCATATAGGTGAGCAAACTGATTCTTATTGAAGTCGACATTTAAATTATCATATGGGTATAAGTCAGAATTTAAATGGACCTTCAAGTTTGATAAATTATTTGTGACAAGTTTTCCGTTCAGTGTAAATCCAATTATTGCAAACCTAGGCCTCTCCCGATTTGCTGAAAGTTTAACATTCCAACAGTGGTGTGTTCCTTGTCTTAATTTCGGGTTAACGTAGGAGTCCCAACTACGAAATGCAATAGGTAGGCTTACTCCACTTTTAATAATATCATACATCTTAATTTTTGCAATGTCACTAGGTGTCACATGAGGAATTTTCCAACTTATATTGGTAATTTATAATTTAAATGTTTGTTCCAATCTCTTTTTTTCAAAGACATCATCTAGGTTTTTTGTTAGCATTAGCTCAAGTTCATGTTTACAATTCAACAAAACCTTTTTATAATCTTTAGCAAACCCCAATAAATTTTTTAATGGGACAGAAAAGTTAAAGTAAGGTCCAGTAGAAAAGTCATCTCCACCACTCCATCCAGAATTTGATAGATTTTGTATTAAGTGATACAAAATTTTTAAGAGTAGTTGTCATACCGACAAATCGAGTTCTATCAATCTCGCATCCATTTATTTCGTACTTGATATCATTTAAGAAGTAAGCCATACAATTATTTTTAAAAAACGTTGTAACATTATCAGTTTTAGGACCGACTGTTGTATCTTGTCTAATAATTCCTTGAAAGTTGAGGTAACTTTCATGAGGGAGCTCATACAAGTCTTGATTTTGGATAGTAATTCGAATTTCATCGTTTGGTTTAAATGTTTGATTATACGACGAATAGGTATGAAACTCTTTTTTCGAAATACTCTCATCCGAGTAAACTTTTTCTCGAATATTTAAAATTTCGTTCATTTTTTTCTTCCAGTATATTTTTAATATTTTTTAACTTTGAAGCCTAGAGACTTAAAAAATAATTTATTTTTTAAAGTAAGTGAACTTCTTTTTTGAGTAGATCCTCTTTCTATAGCTTTACAATTAGTAATGGTTGGTTGAGTGTATGAACCAGGTCTTTTATTATAAATAATCATTCTATCAGGCGAATATGCAACCGAATCGAAACGTTTTCACCATGTAAATTTACCAAATCTCCGTTTTGATCAACGATACGTATGGAGAGTGTGCTTATTTCATCACAGTTGATTGGCAAGTAAATAAGATTATGTGGTGTCACATTCATTTTATATCCAGGAGGAACATTAATACCGAATTCATGTAACGTATGATTAGGTGAATTATCTACATAAGAACAACTAATTATCTTACACTCCAAACGAATAGTATCATATAGTATAAATCAATTCATGCACACTCAAAACGTCCATCCAATTCGATTGGTGGAAAATAGATTGTATTAATAACAATACTATTTCCATTCAAGGACAAGGTCACTAATCTAGACATAATGAAATCTGTTGTTGAACTGTGGAAATGTTTATTTTTAATATATTTATATACCAAATCCAATAACTTTTTTAAATCAAAATAAATTGATCAAAACCTTTTCTATATCTTCCATTATCCATATCATTATCTTTACTTATAAGCAAGAATCCAAATTTATCCTCCCAACATTTTTTACAAATTTCCACGAATGTGTCGTACCCTATATCTGTATTAATATGATCTCTATATATATGTCGCATATTGTCTTGTTCATCTTGTTTAAACATTATTATAAAATTTGCATTATCACGGATCAAGTGTTTAGGTATATGGGTATATGTTTGACATAAATAAAAGGAATCAATATTCTTTTGACGACCCATACAAAAATAAGATCTTATGTTGTCTTGTTTTTCACAAGCTATATCATCAAATATCATAATATAATTATTTTTTGCTTCACTGGGGTGTAATACACCATCGTTATGAGAGAAAGTATGATATCCCATTCCTTTAATAGGTTTTATTAATTTTTCCAAGTACTCATATTTAGTTTGATATAAACTCTTAGAAAACACGTAAAATTTCAATCCGTTTGGACTCTCTATCAAACTAAGCATAATGTTGGTTTTACCACAATTTGAAAGTCCAACAATAAGAGCTCTTATTGTATTAGGTAAGAGAGAACAATGTTTTTTCTCGTTTTCATCGTTAATATTTCTAACGATATTTTTTTGTTTTTGACTTATTAAACGCATTCTTAAAGCTAATGTACCTCATTCGATGAGAAATCTTTGATGATTAAACATCAATATAATGGGGAAGCGTTTTTATAATCGATT
Source organism: Drosophila eugracilis (assembly GCF_018153835.1). Classification (NCBI taxonomy): domain Eukaryota; kingdom Metazoa; phylum Arthropoda; class Insecta; order Diptera; family Drosophilidae; genus Drosophila; species Drosophila eugracilis. The sequence goes on along the minus strand of NW_024573705.1, from coordinate 70,518 downwards.
CATTAGTGTTTTCAATTGTAAACGAGGTGATGGTCTTGTCAACTACTTAATTAAAACATTACCGTTTGAAGCCCATATACCAGGATATAAATTTTGTGGGCCGGGTACACAGTTAGAAAAACGTTTGAAACGAGGTGATCAAGGAATAAATAAACTGGATGAGGCTTGTAAAGAACATGATATAGCATATTCCCATAAAAAGGATTTACATGAACGTCACATTGCAGACTCTATATTAATTTATAAAGCTTGGTCACGTGTAAAAGCACCAAACAGTAATCTTGGTGAAAAAGCAGCAGCATATTTGGTGACCAACATTATGAAAGAAAAGAAAAAATTTGGAAGGGGGATATCAAAAACAAAAAAGAAATGTAAAGGGAAGACGACGAGGAAATAAGTAAATATGACGAATCTGTCGACTGTTATTAACGCTGCTACTAGAAAATTAAAAAAACAAAAGCCATTGGACATTATGAGTGCAATAAAAATTGCACGAAAATCAGTTCAATCGACAATGGGTTCAAAGAAAAACGTGAAAGTACCGAGAATTGGTTTTTTACCAATCGTACCTATTTTGACTGCCCTAAGTGCCCTCGGTAGTTTAGCTAGTGGAAGTGCCGCAATTGCAAAAACAATAAACAACGCTAAAATGGCGAAAGAGGATATGGAGGAGAAGAAACGCCATAATAGAAAAATTTAAGGTGTTGCTGTAGGAGAAGGGTTATATCTCAAACCCTATAGAACAGGTTATGGATTCTACCTAAAACCATATAGTAAGAGATATGGTATTAAAGCGAAAAAACTAATATGTCAGCTACCCAATAGACCAGTTTCAAATATAGACATTTCAACTTTTACTCAAAAATATATACCAAATTTTCGAGGAGTACATTATGATTGGCTTACACTTAGGACATGGAGGGAGGGTGAAACAAATGCATCGTATATACGTTTATATGTGTGACTTCTGGATGGTATAAAAATCGGGGCTGCCTACTTCAAAATTCACAGTCCAAGTCTCGACTTTACATTCAACAGACGTTGTACAAGTGAACAAAAAACAATTGCTAAACAACTAAAAAACAACTGCTAAACAACTGCCAAACTATAAAAAACAACTGCTAAACAATTAAAAAACAACTGCTAAGCAACTGCTAAACAACAAAAACAACTGCTAAACAACAAAAAAAAAGAACTGCTAAACAACAAAAACAACTGCTAAACAACAAAAACTAATAAATATAAAAAAATAAACATGGAGAACAACAACTATAAGAACGAGGAGACTGCAGAAGTCGAATTCGATCCTACTGACGAGGATAATAGGAAGACACCTGTTAATCCGACAAGTTTGGTTTGCTTTTTCAACGAGAAGAACGATGAAAATGATGATGCCACAGAAACAGCGTTCATACCAATTGATGTTGAACATAATGCAAAACGAATAAAGCTTGAGACGGTTACTCAAGAATTCAATAGATGTAATAAGAAATCTATTTTGTCAAAGGCAAGGATGCCTGAAAATCTAAAGTTCCCCATCTTCAAGGCGGAGTGTAAAAGGACGAAGATTGGAAAATCCCTTGTTCTGGAGTTGGAGGATTACTTTCTATACACCCCGGAAAGGTCACATCTTCGGGAGGAATTTGTTGAGGAAATGGTTGACGGAAAATTTAATATTCATAAAAAGAATGATAATTTATATTTAGAAATACAGTATAGATCGAGAAACTGAAGAGTGATTTCATAAAGATTATATATCTTTTAAAATTTACTTTATCTAAATTTATAAAGGTTTCAATAATGAATGTGTTAGCTCAGTTAACAAAAGCGAGATCTGCCTTGAAGAGAATGTTTCATGACCTAAAACATTTAATGAATCAAAGTGTTATAGAGTTGGAGGAAACATTTAAACCTATTACAGACCCTTTACATGAACTTGTTATAAAAAGCAAACATTTTTAAAAACAAATGTAGGAGCCAATGTTAAACGTGAGTTATACGAAAATGAAAAGTATGAGAATGATATGACAGATGACAATGATCTGTACTATACAACCGATGGGAGACAACATCAGACAAAACGAAACTTATCTCAATACCGATCTATGAATGATAGTGATTCGTATAATGATTTCTTTTCACAAACAAATGTTTTTGAAAAAGGAAAGAAAGGCGAAACATATAATGATAATGTGGACAAAGGGAGTGAGCCGGAAGCTATATCAATGCCTACAAAAGAAAATGAAATGAGGGAAGATATGAATATAGAAGACGAGATAGATAATAAATGTTATGATTTTAATATCACTTATTTGAGTCGGGAAAATATATTGGACAAGGCTTACGGACCTAAAAAAAGTTTAGATAATGTATTAACATTGTGGAATAGTGAACTAAAAATTAATGATAATAAGATTCATTTGTCTAGTGGAATGAGTTGCGAGCTAACTCCTGGTCTGTACTCTCTTATATTTCATAAACACCCCCAAAATTTTAAGGATCATGATTTGAAAACATATAAAAATATTATATTGGAAACAAATGTTCACAAATTAGGTTATAACGTGAATAATCGAATTAAAGGTTCCCGCGCATTTAAATATACTAAAATTATTAAAAAAAATAATAAACGATAATGAAAATCCTACAACATCCACTCCACTTCGTACGAAAACTGGTTTCGGTTATGTGACTCTGGAGGAATCAAAACCAAATTATATATATTGGAATGATGTGAATGAACTAACGAACGGTTACAAATTTTAGTGGCATCAAAAACAGCGGGTAACAACAATCACAATAATGAGATTTTCTCAATAGTAGAGGAACTGCGAGAGGAGGGAATTATTGTTTAATTAGAGTATATATATTAAACACAAACAAGATTTTTATTTATAATCAACATGTCTGTTGACGAGTTTGGACATTTTTCTAATGATAGGGAACGATCAGATCATTTAAAAAGAGGTGTTAAATTAAATGAAACTTTTTTAATTGATACTGATGGTAATCTGAACGCTCAAAATAAAAGAGTTAAAAACGCTATTAAACCATTAGATGATAATGACTTGACCACAAAACAATATACAGATGAGTGTGTCAGAAAGTTGGGGGAAGTCCTAAGAAAACTTGTAAGTCAAAGTATTAATCGTCGACTTACAAAAATTTCAAATCTTAAAAATAAAATAGAGGTCTATAACAAGAGAGCAGATAGTACTGATCAAATCTTTGAGAAAGTTCTTGAAAAGATAAAAGTTATTGAGGACTACATTTTTAAGTATGTAACAAAAGCGACAGCGATACCAAAGAAGACAACAATTGAAAGCCTATACACCAATTCAAAGAATATGATTAAACGAGCAATTGTAAATGAGTTGCACGGACCGTCTCGCAAACATTTTCAACGAAGACGAGTCATTACGAAGGGAATAAACGATCTGTGGCAAGCAGATTTGGTTGAAATGGGGGGTTATTTAACGTCTAACAAGGGCTATCGTTACTTAATAAATGTAATTGATACGTTTTCTAAATTTGCTTGGGGGTTAAGCACTACAATCAAAAAATGCCAATGATGTTTCCCAAGCAATGGAGAAAATCTTAAAATCAGGTCATGGAACACCAAAAAATTTACAAACAGATGATGGAAAAGAGTTTTTTAATACAAAATTTAAACAATTAATGAAACGTTATGAAAAAAATCCTTTGTAAATTGACCGTCGCCGTATGCAGACGTGTATTTTTATTGTGCTCCGGGAAAAAAAAAAGTGCAGTGACTGGTTTCGTAAACCAAAACAACGCGAAAAGACGCTTTCAGCGATGAAAATCGCTAATGTTTATATTGATTAATTAATTTATTAATATAAAACAAAACACTAATTCTAACAAACTCAACCTCGACTGCAATGAGTTTAAACGACGTTCGCACACAACGTCAACGTGAGCAAGACGAGAGACGGCTCTCAGTACAAAGAAACAACGCTTACTTCTCTTTCAAAGCAACCGAAAGTAATGCAAGCTCTTCCCAAACACGGTCAGTTACCCCAAACTTGACCGAATTCCTAAACGTAGAGAACGAGAGAGCGCGTTCTTGCTGGAAGCGAGGCCATCGATGTCTCTTCAGCCAAAGAGCGCGATTAACGACGTCATCAGCTAGCAGCGCAAACATTAATATTTTCTGCCCCTGCGCTGCCCGAAAAAGAGAACAAAAACAAAGAAAATACATCCAAATCAAAAGGAAGTTAAGCCCCCTAAACTCGCAACGCAAAATAACCCGTGGCAATGCTAACATAGCTGCAATAGAAACGCCCTCTAACTCAAACCGTTTTAAAATCTTGGCAGACTATGAGGATGATGCCGAATCTATGGAAGTCGAAAAAAGGAAGACTAAGCCCCCGCCAATTTACTTACGAGAAAAAAGTTCCAACGTTCTTGTCAACAAAATTATAGAGCTTATTGGCAAGGACAATTTTCACATAATACCACTCGTAAAGGGCAACATCCAGGAAACAAAAGTTCAAACGAAGTGTGAAGATAATTACAGAGTATTATCAAAATATCTCACCGAAAAAAAAGAACTTTTATACTTATCAGCTAAAAAGCAGCAAGGGCCTGCAAGTCTTACTTAAGGGCATAGAGTCCGAAGTATCGCCTGCAGAGATAACAAAGGGCGCTACAAGAAAAGGGATTTAGCGCTAAGACAGTCTTCAATATCCTTAACAGGGATAGAAAGCCGCAGCCACTCTTTAAGGTTGAGCTCGAACCAGAAATTAAGCCCCTAAAGATATACGAAGTCCCCTATACAATCTTCAGTTCCTGCCCGCAGAATTACGGTTGAGGAGCCGCACAAACGCAATGGCCGGTACAATAAAATTTGGCCATACAAGGTCTTACTGTAAACTGCGCCCTATGTGTGTAGTTTGTGGTGAGCTTCATGACTCCCCACTGCCCAGCGAGCAAAGATGACCACAACTCAAAAAAGTGCGGCAACTGCGGTGGAAATCACACTGCTAACTATAGAGGTTGCCCAGTTTATAAGGAGCTGAAAAGTCGAATCCACCAGAGGGGAATTACTGCCCGCACCCAAAATAAACAGTTGCTAGCCTCCAGGTCAAGCCCTGAAGTCTTCTTCTCGACTGCACTTTGACCCATAAACTCAGCCAAAAATGTTACATACGCAAGTGCTTTAAAATTAGGACTGTCTACCCCAGCCTCAAAAAGCTCATTGCCGCAATCAGCATACCAAGAACCGAACACGGCTCAGCAGCATCAACCGCCAGAGCAGTCAAAAAGTAACTTTGAAGCTATGATATGCAGTCTACAACAAAGCCTTACGGATTTTATGTCGTTTATGCGTACAACAATGCAAGATCTGATGCGAAACCAAATTCTATTAATACAAATGCTGGTTTCACAACAATCCAAATAATGACTTCCCTACGAATATCTACGTGGAACGCTAACGGCGTTTCGCAGCATAAGCTCGAGTTAGCGCAATTCCTACTAGACAATGAAATCGACGTAATGCTGCTTTCAGAAACACATCTTACAAACAGATACAATTTTCAACTACGAGGATATTCATTCTATGGAACAAACCATCCAGATGGTAAAGCACACGGCGGGACTGGAATTTTAATCAGGAGCCGTATTAAGCACCATTATCATACGAAATTTGCTAAAAACTACCTACAGGCCACATCCATAAATATACACCTAAATACTGGCAAGCAATTAATGCTAGCCGCCGTATACTGCCCCCCACGCTTCACAATAGCCGAAGATGAGTTTATGCTATTTTTCAACTCACTCGGAGACCACTTCATAGCAGCAGGAGACTACAATGCCGAGCACACACACTGGGGATCTCGTCTCGTGACTCCAAAAGGAAAGCAGCTCTATAATGCAATTATCAAAGCCAAGAACAAGCTCGACTATGTTTCTTCGGGCACACCAACATACTGGCCGGCAGACCCAAAGAAACTTCCGGGTTTAATAGACTTTGCGATTACCAAAAACATTCCTAAAAACATGATAAGCGCCGAATGCCTCTCGGATCTTTCATCTGATCACTCGCCTGTCCTTTTTACTCTACTCGACATCCAGGAACATGGGATCAGCCATTAAAACTGACCTCACATAAAACCAATGTTAAGTACAGGAAGTATATTAGCTCACACATTGAGCTAAGTCCTCACCTCAGCGATGAAGCCAACGTAGACAGTTTTGTTAATTCACTGGAATCTGTACTCGTCTCTGCAGCTCGAGTTTCAACACCTCATACTATAAACACACAATGCAATCAAAAGAAGTCAAAGCTTCAAATCGAACAGCTCGTCCTCGAAAAGCGACGATTACGTCGAGCATGGCAATTTCACAGATCGCCATCTGCTAAGCAAAGCTTAAAACATGCCTCACGTCAACTTGCTCAAGCTCTACAGCAAGAAGAAACATATGACCACCGCCGCTACATTGAGCAATTGTCAACTAACAGTACAAAACACTCACTATGGAGAGCTCATTAGAAATTCCACGGGCGGCTGGGCGCGCAGTGACGCATAAAATGTCTTCCAACCAAATCCTGCCACTAATGCGTTTACTTTGCCGACTCTATCATATGAGCCCCAGCATCAACCTGAGCCAATTGAGTTTCGCCGAAACGAAATCGTAAACATCATCAAAAGACAACTGAATCCGAAAAATCCCCGGGCTGCGACCTCATAACTCCCAAAATGATCATTGAGCTCCCATACTGCGCCGTTTGCACTCTCACCCAGCTCTTTAATGCCATCGCAAAACTTGGCCACATTCCAGTGAGATGGAAAAAGTCAATTATAATAATTATAGCAAAGCCGGGGAAAAACCACACTATCCCCACGTCATATAGACCTATAAGCCTACTCTCTTGCCTATCTAAACTCTTTGAAAATGCCTATGACTCGGATAACACATATCTGAGAATCCAGGAAGGAATCCCGTCACACCAATTTGGGTTTCGTGAAAAGCATGGAACAATTGAGCAGGTCAACCGGATCACATCAGAAATTCGAAACGCTTTCGAAAAACGAGAGTACTGTACTGCCACATTTCTAAATGTCTCTCGAGCATTTGATAGAATCTGGCTAGAAGGTCTAATGTACAAGATCAAGACAATGCTCCCCTACAGCACCCACCAGATTTTAGAGTCTTATCTTTACGACAGAAAATTTGTTGTGAGGTGCAACACTGCTATATCTGATGATTACACTGTTGGAGCTGGAGTTCCTCAAGGTAGCGTGCTAGGGCCAGCACTATATGTCCTCTACACAGCAGACATCCCGACAAGCACACGACTAGCAACATCTACGTTTGCCGATGACACAGCTATTCTTAGCCGCTCTAAATGCCCGATTCAAGCAACTGCGCAGCTAGTTCGTCATATGGTCGATGTTGAAAAATGGCTATCAGATTGGCGAATTAAAGTGAACGAATTAAAAGGCAAACACGTTACGTTCACTCTGAACAGGCAAAACTGCCCGCCGATTACGTTAAACAACACTCTACTCCCACAAGCAAACGAAGTTATATACCTAGGAGTACATCTCGACAGAAGACTCACATGGCGCCGGCACATTGAAGCCAAAAGAACACACCTAAAGCTAAAAGCCAGCAGCCTTCATTGGCTTATTAACGCCCGGTCACCTCTTAGCCTTGAATATAAAATCATGCTGTACAACTCGGTACTAAAACCTATATGGATGTACGGCTCCCAGTAATGGGGGAACGCCAGCAATAGCAACATTGACATTGTTCAGAGAGTTCAGTCGAAGATCCTGAGAACAATCACCGGGGCACCGTGGTACGTTCGCAACGAAAACATACGCCGCGTCTTAAACATTCTACCAGTCAAATAAGTGATCGCAGAACAAAAGGTAAAGTACTTCACCAAGCTATCGGTGCACCCTAACCACCTGGCGAGAGGTCTAACAAGGTTGAGGAACCAATCACGCCTTCGTCGCAATGACCTACCCACCCAGCGACCGACCTGTGGGACGCGCAACTAGAATGCAGTCTTAGTATACTGTTAGTTAAATTTTAATGTTAAGATTCGTCAACTTATTGTTAGTCTCAAAATTAAGAGTAGATTCAATAAATAAAAGCAAAGCTATATAAAAAAGAAGAATGGATCTGACAATAAAATATTTTCAGGCATCCTTAAGGCTTGATCCGGATAATAACCAGAAATATTTTTTGAAACATGAAAAAAGGCACGGCGCGTGCAAACGAGAGGGAGTATCAATATTAACTCGCACAGCGTGGCGAACGAAAGCTTCAATTTGAACTGATTTATTTGACTTAAATTATCTTATCCTATGGACAGAAGACACAACGAGAGAGGGAGAGAGGAGAGCGGCGGCCGAATTCGCCTGAGCGAAAAAGTTTTATTGGGCCCCGCCCCCCTCTTTACAATGAAAGACCGGAATGACCAAACTCCGCCCCCTCTGAAAGGACGACGTCCTTCAGGATTGTACAGGTAGAAGCGCCAACCTATGGATGGCGCGCCAGTACGTTCCATCTGCTGTCTTCACGTTCACCACTCGGGCCTTGCCGTCAGCGCTGACGTGCACCGCCACCACGCGCCCGATCCTCCACTGCTGGGGCGGCAGATGATGCACTGGCCGATAAATAAAAGGCAACGAATATTTAAGCGGGGTGGAAAGTCCGAAAAAATAGCGTTGAGGCTTGGAAAATGGTGGACACGCGGGAAATTTAGGACAGAAAATGCGCGCGAAAATGCCCCGCAATTTTCTTGGCAACAAGTTACAGAAAACAATGAAACGGAAAACATTTTTTTTCCTGTCTTGAAATTGGTGCTCACTACCAGAATTAAAACACCATTTGGGTCCACGACGAAAGATGCACACTCCATATGCTTGCATTGAAGTGTTATCAAAACCGTGTATCTCAATTGGAACCTGCTGATCTGTGTGAACAAATCGCGGTACCATAACATTGGGCAGTTGAAGCAAAGTTGCCTTAAAGGCTTCCCACGACGATAGTAACTGCATTGGTAGCGACTCGTTCCAATCTATTTTTCGAAGCCACAGCTCCTGTAAACGCTTCTTTGCCTTTGTGACCAAAGGACACAATAGGTCCAATGGATCGAAAAGCCGCGCAGTTGGTGGAAATTTTGTGACCATTGTGCTGTGCTTCAAAAACGTTCAATTTCGAGTAAACACATACCGTTCGAAAGCCAAGAGTCCGACGAAACTTTTGCTTCCATCCGTGCGAAAATTGAGACGTTGGAAGTCCGCGAAAAACCACACCGAAAAGGCCGACGCTGTGAGTGTGTGTGACCAGAAGAGTAAAAAAAGCCCTGCCTCTAGTGAAAAATGAGCTCCCCATTTTGACTCGGCCCAAAACAAATCCGAAATGGAAGGCGGAAAACCCGTGTCCGTAGTTTATTACACCGGCTCATCGGCGCGCAACAGCGGAAATGCTAGGGGCGTCGGCAACGTGGGAAGCGTGGGCGCTTTTAGTCAGATGTAATCCAGCAATCAGGAACAGTTCATGCGGATGCAGGACAACTGTATGTCCATTCCAAAATCAGAAGGTTCTACCTACACCACTGTTTTGGCGCAAAAGACTTCAGGCACATGTACTGGCTTATTTGACTTGCCGGCAAAAGGGGAACGGTACGTAAGGTTTACGACAAATCCTATGAAGCTGAAATCAAAACTCCGTGCCATTCAGAGCAACTCCTTGCAATCCATTTCCGCCTCCTCGTCGTGGGTATAAAGAACACAAGGCGGGCAAGAGATTGCGTCACTTCTCGATTAAGGTCTGCGAAAAAGTGGAGGAGAATGGCAAGACCACCTACACTGAGGTGGCCGACGACCTGGTCAGCGAGGAGATGAAGAACAATGCGTACCACAACTGTAATCAAAAGAATATCCGACGTCGTGTTTACGATGCGCTCAACGCAATCAATGTTTTCTCCAAGGATAAGAAGGAGATTCGTTGGATAGGACTTCCCGCCAATTCAGCTGAGCAATTTTTGGCCCTGGAGGAAGAAAACTGTCTGCGCCGCGAGCGTATCAAACAGAAAAAAGAAATGCTGCGCGAAATGATCATGAAGCATGTGGCGTACAAGGGATTGGTCGAGCGGAACAAGCGAAACGAGAGCCAGGGCGTGGTGCCTTCCCCCAACGCCTCTATCCAGCTGCCTTTCATCATTGTGAACACGCACAAGTCCGAATACATATTCAAGTTCGACCAGGCCTTCGAAATGCACAATGACATTTAGGTACTCAATAACATGGGCTTCCTCAGGGGTTTGGATAAGGGCGAATGTACGCCGGAGAACATTGAGCGAGCTTAGTCCCGGGTTCCCCCAAACCTAGCCAAATTCGTGGGAGCCTACGGCACTGGCAAAACTGGTGAAACCATGAACGAATCGGACGACGAGGACAATGAGTTACGGATACCTGGAGTCAGGCAATGAGTCCCAGGGCTTTGCACAAAACTCGGCACCACCGACGGCGATTATAAGCTGGAGTTGGATGATGACGAGCTGGACGACGTCATTAATTGAGTTGACGGTGCCGCCGACATTGCGCCAGCCATGGCCGATGCGGACGCGGATGCGGAAGGAGGAGATGTTGATGCGGAGGATACATTTAGTTTCACGTTTATCAACGCTTTGTGAGGTTTCCCACGCCCCTCTGTTTGGGCGATATCCCAATCCAATCCACACCCAATCCGACCCACCCACACAATTGGTTTTATTTACTTCTTATTGAGACTCTATTAAATTATATATCTCGTAGCGACGAGAAAGAAAGATTCGGTAGTTCATGTATGTACGTGTAGTAAGCATACACAGTTTGTACTTGTATCATTAAAGATTTATGTTTTAACTCAACCGTTTTTAAAATATTTTGTCTAGTTAGGCAGAACGCGTAACCTTATCCCCAATTGCGTTTTCATGTTTGGGTATGCATAAGTGAAAGCGATAATGTTATGCATAATTAATTGTCACTTAATAATATAATATACAAAAATTGTACACATAAAAAAAATAAAAAATGCCCTGCATTTCACTTATTAAATTTTCATGGCGACCCCGACATGATTTGCAGGCGTTATTTTCGGAAGTGATTTAAACTTCCAGTCATTTTTGTCGACATATGTTTTGAAAAGGCTTATAAAACTTTTAAATTCGGAGTGCTTTCCGCTGAAGGTCCGCTCTGTGTCTCTCGTTTCGATTTGATTTTGAATTGTCTCTATGAGTGAATTTGAAATTTCTAAACGACTTTCCATTTCAATTGAATTTAATGATAGGCAACTCTCTTGTAAATATTGCTGAGTTCGGGATATATTTCTAATTATTCCATATCGTTTATTTTGTAGTATGCACTAATATTGAATACCCACTGTACCGAGTTCTGAAAGGGTACGCACTGTAACACTTTGTTGCAGTGTTTACATAATTCATGGTCCTGGTCATAAACCCCAAGTGGCCGAAATATGAGCGCTCCTCACATAAGAGGGCAAATGTTTATTACATAAGTACATAGATAGCCGTCACTCTGCCGCCGCCTGCGAGCAGCGCAGCAACGAGACTTAGCCTTAATTAGACTTAAAAGAATATTGTAAACACAATCAATTCAAGCCTTGGGGCGGCACCACTGCTGCTCCCTGAAATAAAGAATAAACCAAGTACAACAAGTTTGTTTTATAATTCATGGCGATCCTGCCAAATAAACATTTCATGGCGACCGTGACATTGGTCCAAAAAGACCTGGACTTGCTGGCTGCTCCAGCAATCAAATAAAGTTTTATGAAAATTATGAAATAAAACCAAATGTTCTCACTCTACCACGGATACCACGAGGCTGTCGACCGGGAGAGCTCGAAGTTGAAAAAGAGGTGTTATGGCGTGTGTCTCCTGCGATCCCGCAATCCCCGGAATATATATATTAATATGAAATCTGAGTGAGTAGAGTGTGATGGGTCGGGCTGGTATATAAAACAAAATACAAAAAAGAATAGCGCACTTGAAGTGGCTATTATATACAAACATACCACCCCCGCCATGGGCCATAGCTGTAAAGCTGCAAAGTGAACTTGACTTTCTGAAGTCAAGTATAAAAAAGTCCAAGACACAAATCACAACTCACCCAGTTACAAAATTAATAACCAAAAAATGCTAAACCTCCCTCACCTAAGGAAATACCGAGGAGGAAGGACCGCTGCCCCGCCGACTGCCCAGGGCCACTAAGCAGTGTGCTCTGTAAATACACATGCACAGGGAAAAACAAATAGTGTGATAGGCCATCCGCCCCTTACACCTCCGTGGGAGATGTTGCCTGTGCGAAGCCAGCACCGCCCTGAGCCCATAGGCCCAGGACAACAGCAGCAGATACAAAGCGTGGGAGGCCACCTGCGCCTTCGAGGGAGCGTCAGCATAGCCAAGCCGGCGACGACCAGCTGAAGCGGACCGGAAAGAGTATCAGAAGAAACATCGCAGAAGAGGACGCAGGATTAACCCATGCACTGCGTTGCATATTTTTTTTGATTGCACTGCGATGTGACTGTAAAAATAGATGAGAGATTAGATTATAACATAAAGGTATATGTACCACCTACAAAAAAGACTTTGGATATAAAAACAGTGGATTCCACTGCCAATGTCATAAACAAAGTATTGTCATAATGTGCGAAAAATTCTTTTATAAAATATATAAGCTGCACAATAGATGTTTAAAGAAAAGATATATGAGCCGGGCTAATGACCTGGAAAAAATATAAGCAACATTGTTTAAATATACAATATATATGTAATAAATAAAAATAAAATAAAATTAATTGTATACAAATATAATTTAAAAAAATGGCTAAACTAAGCACAATGCCCATGATATAATGGATTCGAATGAATTGTATAAAGAAATAAATAATATCAAAGCAAATGTTGACAAATCGTATAAGTCACTAACCCAGAATAGACTAATCCAGAAGAACACAGTTAGAAAATATGTTGAGATATTAGTAGAGAACTTTAACGAAGCGCGAATACTAATACATGGTCACAGGGAGAGATTGAATCAAGATCATTTGTCTCAGGTATCTAAACTTCTGATACGACTACGATCTAATTTAATATAGGTTAAACAAAAATTCAGTTTAGAAATAGTATGTTCTAAACACTCCCATAGCAGTACCCAGAATCAGCTGAAACAAACGAATTAAAATTAGAAGAGGTATACCCCAAAATAGAAAAGGAATATTTAAACAATCTTACTATTCCAGCGGTATACACAGATAGAGATAGTTACACAGATTCTGATACTCCTAGCGAGACAAGGAACCTTACCACAATAGCACAATCTAATTTTGTTTTTATAGATACATCATCCAAGCTGATACCAGTTTTCGATGGTAATATTCTCGTCACATAACAGGATTATGTAAAAAAGATGTTAAATTCGAATGGACAATTGATTGCCAGAATGCCTTCGAACATCTTAAATCGGCATTAATACTTCCGAATTTATTACAATACCCAGATTTCATCAAAGAGTTTGGCATAATAACGGATGCAAGTAAGCAACATGTGGAGCGGTTTTAACTCAAAACCATGATGGACTTCAACTTCCAGTTGCTTATGCATCAAGATCGTTTACTAAGGGCGAAAGTAATATAAGTACAACAGAACAAGAATTGACAGTAATTCATTGGGCAATAACTTATTTCAGACCATATGTTTATGGTAGACATTTCACTGTCTAGACTGATCATTGACCTTTAACTTACCTGTTTTCAATGATTAATCCAAGCTCTAAGCTAAAGCTATAATTTCACTGTGGAATATCTGAAGGGAAAAGATAACCTTGTAGCTGATGCGTTATCAAGAATAACCATCAAAGATCTACAAAATATAACTGGAAATATCAATAAAGGCACTACAAGATATCAAAATAGACAGAAAATCCGCGCGGAAAATAAAGAAATAGAATTGCCTAAGCAAACTATTTAAAAAGCTTCTAAGCCCAACGTAAACGACGTCATAAACAATGACGAAGTACGTAAAGTGTGACATTGCATGTAAAAGATATGTTATGTTTATTTAAACATGGCAGGAAAATTACTGCAAGATATGATGTTAGCGATTTATATACCAATGGAACTCTAGACTTAGGTCAATTTTTTCAAAGGCTTGAACTGCAAGCCGGTATAAATAAAATCAGCCAACTCAAAGTGGCACCGTGGGAAAATATCTTTGAATATTCTTCAATAGATAATTTCAAATTAATGGGCAATAAAATATTGAAAACATTAAGAGTAGCGCTACTCAACCCGCTGACTTAAATAAAAAGTCTAAAAGACAAAGAAGCTATTCTGTCTAAATTTCATGATGATCCAATTCAAGGAGGTCACACTGGCATATCAAAAACTTTGGCCAAAGTAAGATGACACTATTACTGGAAAGGTATGTCTAAAGATATAACTGAGTACATAAGAAAATGTCATAAATGTCAGAAGTCAAAAATTACATTAAATTATTCGCTCAACCCCCAATGACCTTCTCATGCAATACAGATGAAGACACCCGAAACACTCAGATCAGTTGAAGACACCCGAAACACTCGAATCATTTCAAGACACCCGACTCATTTCAAGACACCCGACTTATTTCAAGACACTCGACTCATTTCAAGACACCCGACTCATTTCAAGACACCCGACTCACTTTTTCCTAAAACATGGGTGTCTCACACACTCCCTTCATTTGCTATGAGTGTGTCGGGTGTCTGTGCATTAGAATCATGTGCATAGAATTGAGTGGGTGACAAAAACGCAAACACTCAAAAGACACAAAGCGATCTGTGTACTCCGGGTGTGTGCTCTTTTCTTGCTGTTCATGAGTGCGACACACACTCGAAATGTATGAGTGTGATTCGGGTGCCGAAAAAAGACACCCTTGACGTTCTCTGATAGGTGACTATGCTAAGGAGAGTAAATATAGATTAGAGGTAGCTTATAAAAGAGCTAGAGTTATGTTAGAAGCAAATAAGAACAGAAATAAACCACTATATGATCAGAAAGTAAGAGATATAGAACTTAACACCGGCCAAGCGCCCCCTTCCCTTCACCCCCTCTCGACCCGGATATCAGACACCGCGACTTCCCTCATCACCCCACTCAGCCAACCCGACGACCAGCAGAGACACAGCAGCGGTAGTGCAGACACCAAACGTCAGCGGCGTCAGAGCGACAGAACGTCAACGGCAGAATTGCACCGGCGAATTGCAACGGAAGTAGCGTGAGAATGGAAGAGCACTGACCGCCCGCTAGCTGCCTCAGCAACAGCTGCCGCTACCCCTTCCCATCGCCGCGGCCAACCGAAAATGCAGAGCTAGCACCTGGAGGTTAGCAACACGTTGGCCCAAATATCCAGAACCGCTGTTATCAGCAGCGCGACAGTGGAAGAGCACTGACCGATCGCTAGCTGTCTCAGCCATAGCTACCCCTACCCCTGCACACGGACGGTTTGGCCCAAAACCCCCAAAACCGCTGCTGTCAGCATCGGACTGCTGCAACCGCTCTGCCAGCGTTATGCAGTCAACAAGCCAGCCAAACTTATGATTTAGATTTACTTCGAATTTTACCCCCAAAGCCGGCAGACGCGAAACGCGAGGATGCAGGTAACATTAACTAGGTAATATCCGGGGGAATACTCCCCCCTCTGGCCATGTCTGGCCATAACTGGCCGAACAGATTTCACTTTCTCTCGAAAGTGGCACCCAAGGACAAAAAGAAACAAATAAAGTGAAAAATATGTGAATAGTTAAAAACTAAAGTATCCAAAAAATATGAAAGCGTTGTGCGTGTTCGTGTAAAAAATATAATTGGATTTGAATCACATTTACCCGCTGCGGTGAGGATTCTGCCGTTTAGAGCTGGCATTCCCCACGGGCGCAAAAAATTTGTGAATAAACTTAGTACCTGCCGCGGCGATCTGTCCACGAACCCTGTGGCGCGGCATATTCGCGGGCACGAAACACTAAGTAATATAAAACAAAAGAAGCGATAGTCCACTGCGGCGATAAGTCCACACCATTGGGTAGCTTATTCGCAAGTGTAAAAATTGCAATTTTAATTAAATAAACACAGATATCCGCTGCGGCAATTAATTTGCGAGCGGCAGAAATTATAAACCAATTTTGAAATACAAAAAATAAGAAGAAATTTTCTTTTTCCAATTATAAAAAATGTGTCGTGTAAGTGGGAATCTGCTGGAAAGGCTAACGGATGTGGAATGCATTCAGAAAAAGCTGCCCAGTGGATTGTGTGGCAACCGTACCTTAGTAGGCACAATGCCAAAACGGATAAATACGGACCACCGCGCCGATAAACACAATTACACAGAAATAAAAAAAAAGTATCAAAAACACGAATTTTATTAAAAATCGCACAACGCTCAAACGAAAATTACAATTTTCTTTTTTTTTCGAACAAAAAGAAAATCACATACTAATTCTAATCTAATTTCAGAATAATAATCCTGTAAGAGAGAAAACAGAAGACCTCAAAAAATTGAAACACTGAAAAATTAAAACCACAAAAACAAGAAAAAGGAGGAAAATACTGAGGGTAAGAGAAACGCTTCTTTATACGCACGTCTGTTAATATGAATAAAAAAATATAAATAAAGTAGAAACTAATTTACAAAAAAGCAGAAAACTGTTGCTAAGTTCCCTGCTTCGACTCACAATTAAATAAAGTGAAAAAAACCCTGAGAAAAATTTAACCATAAAAATGGAGGAAATGAAAGAAGTTTTGAACCGCCTTGATGCTGCCATTTCGGCCTTAACCACTCAGATGGTGGGCATAAAGGAAGAGGTTAGGAAAATAGGAAACAGGGTGAACGTTTTAGAAACTACTGATAATCCGCAAGCCTGCGGACGTCCACGAGGCATACTCTACTTGCCTAGAATTACAAAAGATAGAACCGAGGAACCCTGCGCCAAGGGCGCCTTTCTTTAGACAGACACTTTGGCTAAGTCACCAGAATTATAGACCTATTGCACCAAGGTTTCCCCAGACGCATCAGTTCAACAATAACCATTTACAAATGAAATCAGGACACAACTTTGCTCCGAGCGGAAGCGTGCAGAGCCCTCCAAGATTCCAGGGGGCTAGAGTAGCAATCAAGCACGAGTCAAACCAATCAGGCCAAAGTTACAGGTCACATTTTAACTCGCGTCAAGTAGAGGCCGGTGGCATCAAACGAAGCCCGAGCGCTAACTCAAATTTAAATCCCTTCCGTAAAGCTCAAAGACTTTACCATACCAATCCACTCCATCATCAGACCCCGTTCCCAATAAGTGTTATCAACGACATTCTGGTAATGAGGGGGAGGATCTGGAACACTCACCGCAAGGGGTAGAACATTGTTCTTCCTTGGAGGAGATACAGTGTATGGGCGATGTTGAACAAAATTTTTTGCCCTTTTTGTTTACCATACATAGAATTTGGGACTTAAAAAGGGGCCAAGCTGCAGAAAAAGCTGCCCAGTGGATTGTGTGGCAACCGTACCTTAGTAGGCACAATGCCAAAACGGATAAATACGGACCACCGCGCCGATAAACACAATTACACAGAAATAAAAAAAAAGTATCAAAAACACGAATTTTATTAAAAATCGCACAACGCTCAAACGAAAATTACAATTTTCTTTTTTTTTTTCGAATAAAAAAGAAAACCACATACTAATTCTAATCTAATTTCAGAATAATAATCCTGTAAGAGAGAAAACAGAAGACCTCAAAAAATTGATACACTGAAACATTGAAACCACGCAAAAAAAGAAAAAGGAGGAAAATACTGAGTGTAAGTGAAAGGATTCTTTATACGCACGGCTCTTAATTTTAATAGTAAAATAAAATGAAGTAGAAATTTATATACAAAAAACTGTTGCTAAATTCCCTGCTTCGACCTAGAACTAAATAAAGTAAAAAAAAACCCTGAGAAAAATGTAACCATAAAAATGGAGGAAATGAAAGAAGTTTTGAACCGCCTTGATGCTACCATTACGGCCTTAACCACTCAGATGGTAGACATGAAGGAAGATATTAGGAAAAAAGGAAATAGGGTGAACGTTTTAGAAACCGACTTCGAACGGCGCAACCCGGTACCGGAGATACCGCTACCATTAATGCGTCCGCGTACGGAATACGAACTCAAGGAGTCTTCGGCCGTACCGGATTGCGTAAGGGAGCTTGTGACTTTCGAGGGAGATTCCGAGAAATACAACTCTAGGGCTCAATCCATTGTTAACGATTTCGAGGTCGTTCGGGAGAATCCCCCATATAGGTCAGTCCTTATTCAGATTAGACAAAAAATTAGGGGCAACGCTGACATGGCACTCAATGCCTATAACGTGCGGGATGACGATTGGACAGAGGTCAAACGGGTATTGGCATTACACTTTGCGAACAAACTAGATGTTGGTACACTAGAGTACGAACTAGCTCAAATGACCCAGGGAAGCCAAAAACTAGACGACTTCTACCTTAGTATTTATAATCATGTCTCGCTTATAATGAATAAAATTAAGAGCATGAAATATTCTACGCATATAACCGATGCTTTTCTTGCCGGTCATAGAGACAAAGCTCTTAATGCTTTTATTAGCGGAGTAAACGGCGACGCTTCTAGGCTACTGATAATCCGCAAGCCTGCGGACGTCCAGGAGGCATACTCTACTTGCCTAGAATTACAAAAGATAGAACCGAGGAACCCTGCGCCAAGGGCGCCTTTCTTTAGACAGACACTTTGGCTAAGTCACCAGAATTATAGACCTATTGCACCAAGGTTTCCCCAGACGCATCAGTTCAACAATAACCATTTACAAATGAATTCAGGACACAACTTTGCTCCGAGCGGAAGCGTGCAGAGCCCTCCAAGATTCCAGGGGGCTAGAGTAGCAATCAAGCACGAGTCAAACCAATAAGGCCAAAGTTACAGGTCAAATTTTAACTCGCGTCAAGTAGAGTTAAATCCCTTCCGTAAAGCTCAAAGACTTTACCATACCAATCCACTCCATCATCAGACCCCGTTCCCAATGACTGTTGTTAACGACATTCTGGTAATGAGGGGGAGGATCTGGAACACTCACCGCAAGGGGTAGAACATTGTTCTCCCTTGGAGGAGATACAGTGTATGGGCGATGTTGAACAAAATTTTATGACCGACGCCTCTCTAGTATACCATACATAGAATTTGGGACTTAAAAAGGGGCCAAGCTGCAATTTCTTATAGACACCGGCGCTAACAATAATTGTACAAGCCCCAAGAACTCCGCTGGCTCTATAGCATTACCAACACCGTTCGTCGTTCAGTCCGCGGGGGGTAATGTAAAAATAACACATTGTATAACAGGACAATTTTTTAAGCCGATTGGGAACGATACCGTTCTCACCTTTTTTGTCCTTTCCGGACTAACATCATTCGACGGCATCATAGGAGACGACACCCTAAGAACTTTTAAAGCCCTGATCGACAGGAAAAAAGACCTATTGACAATATCACCCGATCTTAAGATTCCCCTTCTTGCTAAAAAATCCTTAAACGTACACCTATTGTTAGATAAAAACAAGAAGATACCCGTTACTGTTTTACAAAATTTTAAAATATTATTTTGCTAGTGGAAATTCACAAGGCGCCACCTATTGTCAGAGGAAGTATGTTGAGTATGCTTATAGTGACGTCACTGCCCATGTGAGGCCTTATAACCTTAATTTCTTTATAAATTGCGAAAAAATGTTCCGATTTGAAAAATCTTTTGGTAAATCGATAAATATTAACAGAAATAAGTTAGACAAGGCATTCGAAGGCATTTATAATAATATAATAGACGCCACAGTTTTCCGCGGTTTGTGGGCGTTAGAGTGGGCGTGGCCGGATGCAACTTCGTGGCAAGTTGCAGAGGCACCTCCTAAGCAAAATTTTGTAGCTCTTAAAGTTTTATAGTTTTTTGGCATTTTTGGTGTTTATGGGTTTTGTGGGTGTTAGAGTAGGCGTGGCTTGATCGAAAAAGAACAATTCGCATTGGGAGCATCATAAAAACCCACATGCTTAATCCGAACTTTCAATCTCTTATAGTTACCGAGATATCACCTTTTCTAGAAAATCCGAAAACCGTCTTTTGAGCCTTGTGGGCGTATGGGTGGGTATGACCGGATAGTAGTACCACTATAAGATGCGCTGGCATCTAAAGATTATACTTTCTGAATTTCATTTTTCTAGCTCCAATACTTCCTGCGATCTCAGCGTTCATACGGACAGACGGACGGACAGACGGACAGAATGAGCCATTCGTCTTCGCTATTCATCCTGATCAAGAATATATATATTTTATAGGGTCGAAAACGCTTCCTTCTACCTGTTACATACTTTTCAACGAATCTAGTATACCCTTTTACTCTACTAGTAACGGGTAAAAACACCCTGAGTCTACAAAGGAAGCTTTAAACGCTCTTATAAGCGAATAATATTCGAGACACTCTCACATGGAGAGGCCGTAGACAAGAGCGTTAGGGCTGAAATTCGCACAAGCACTTCAGACCCTATATACACAAAGAGCTATCCCTACCCTACCAACATAAGAGGGGAAGTGGATAGACAGATAGAAGAACTCTTGCGGAATGGGATCATCAAACCATCTAAATGTCCCTATAACTCCCCGGACTGGGAAGTACCAAAGAAACCCAAACCGAACGGAGAGAAACAATACCGCATGGTTATCGATTTTAAAAGCTTAAACGCTGTTACGATTGCAGATAATAATCCTATACCGGACATAAACTCCACTTTGGCAAGCCTAGTGAAAGCCAAATATATCACTATTCTCGACTTAACCTCGGAATTCCATCAGATTTATATGTTGGAGTCTGATACCGCAAAAACCGCATTCTCCATAATGACTGGGAAGTACGAATTTCTTCGCCTTCCGTTTGGTTTGAAAAATGCCCCAGCGGTGTTTCAAGGAATGATCGACGATATGTTACGGGAACATATTGGCAAAATTTGCTACGTGTACATCGACGACATAATAGTCTTCAGCGAGGACTATGATAGCCACTGGCAAAACTTTCGCGCTGTCTTCAAGAACCTCGAGAGAGCCAGACTGCAGGTCAACTTAGAAAAAACTAATTTCCTATCAACTCATGTTGAATTGATGGTATCAAAGCAGACGAGAAAAAGGTGGAGGGTGTTACAAAAATGTAACCACCTACTAATTTAAAGGAATTAAAGAGTTTTCTCGGCATGACATCTTACTATAGAAAATTTATTAAGGATTATGCAAAGGTCGCGAAACCACTAACTAACTTGACTCGAGGAGAGTTCGCTAGGGTTAAGTCGTCACAGTCGAAAAAAGTTCCCATTAAATTCGACGAGGACGCGATGAAAGCCTTCAATGATTCAAAATCTATCCTTTCATCCTCAGAGGTTTTGGCATTTCCAAATTTTTCTAAACCATTTCACTTAACCACAGCGTATATCTCCAGGTCCTTGACTCAGACGGAAGAAAACTATGCCACCAATGAAAAGGAAATGCTCGCCTACCGAAATCAACTGATTTTTCATCCAGGCCTGTCCGATTAATCGTGTGAACACCCACATACTGTATATGTGCGCCACTCAATTCCAATTAACGACTATACCTCTTCTAACCTTCTAGACTCACTAAAAAAAAGTCCTTAAAACCTTCGGTAATCAATGGGATTAAAATTCCGGACGATTACATACAACTCCTTCAAACCTGTTGCTTCCAGAATTTTAAATTATTCAAAATCCGCATAACACAGCGTTTAGTTAAGGTAATTACGGATGAAGAAAAGTCATCGAAAAAGAGCATCGCAGAGCACATAGGTATCCAAAAGAGGTCCGTATTCAGATCCTAGAGAAGTACCATTTCCCACGGATGGCTAATATCATTCGCACGCAACTGTTAACCTGTGCCACTTGTAAATTGCACAAATATGACAGGCACCCAAATAAACCACCACTACAGCCAACCCCTATCCCTAACTACCCATGTGAGATAATTCATATCGACGTTTTCACATTGGAGAAAAAAATATACATCAGTTGCATCGACAAATTCTCTAAATTTGCTAAACTTTTCCCCTTACAATCGAAATCAGCAATCCATCTTCGCGAAACACTATTAGATGCCCTCCATTACTTCACGCCGCCTAGGATGATAGTAACTGATAACGAAAGAGGTTTTCTATGCCCAACTGTCCTAAACTACTTTCGAACATTAGAAATTGAGCTCTATCATACCCCAACTCAGAAAAGCGAAGTAAACGGTCAGGTAGAAAGATTCCATTCTACCTTCGTGGAAATATATCGATGGTTAAAAGGCCAATATCCCACCTTTAAGCCAAACGAGCTTATCTCAATTGTTGTAGACAGATACAATAACTCTGTCCACTGGGTGACAAATAAAAAACCCGTTGACATTTTTTTCAACCGAACTTCTAGAATTAACTACCAGGGGCTATCTAATTTTAAACAACAAACTCTTGAGGACATTCGGGGCCTCATTGAACACAAACAAATCTTAACCAATAATGTGCGCAATAAAAATAGAGGCGACCCAATCATTTTTTTTAGTAATAAGAACATACGAATAATAATAACGAAATACAACGAAAACCAACACAAATATTAGGCTTAAGACAAAGAACCTATTTTATTATAAGAATCTATAATTTCATGTACACGTAATCCCCTGCCGACGTTACAAGTGCGTCCACAATCTACGTGGCGACAACCATTCATATTTTCAAATATGATGCTCCGGTTGTCCCCTTACAACAAGGTACCGTCTGGAGGACCAATGGCGTTTTCAACTAGGCTCACGTCATAAATCTAAGCCACGTGCAGCAACTCATCGATCAGGTAGCAAACGAGGCCATGGTAGTAACCGACGAACGTATCAACGCAGTGTCTGGCCACTATCTGCAACACGCTTCAGAGGGAATCTCGCGCATGGTCGGCGCACCAAGACGAAGACAACGCTCATTCGACTGGCTAGGATCAGCCTGGAAGTGGGTCGCGGGATCGCCGGAAAAATCGGATTGGAATGCCATCTTGAAAGAGGAGGGCAGCTTGGCGAGACACAACAATCAGCAGATTCGCATCAATACTAAGTTGTTCGACACAACACATGAGTCACTCCAGATGTTGAACGACGTTATCGGGAGAGTCAACGCAATAGATGGGGACTTCCACGTGACGACGGCCGTTCTCCATAAAGCAATTATAATAGCGGACCAGGTCAATGAAATACTGAGGGCCTGTCAACTAGGAAAAACTGGAGTGGTCAACACGAATCTCCTGGATCACGACGAGGTCGACACAATACTGGCGGAGGTGGACAGCCTCCCTTATCAAAACGTTGTCGAGGCCGTCGAATTTTCTAAACCAACAATCCTGACAAACGGGACTGCTCTTTTGTACATCTTGGCTATGCCCAAGGTAGTGGATAGGAGGTACAGATTGATGAGGATCTACCCAACGATATCCGATGGGAAACAAGTTGTTCTGAGATACAACACGTTGGCGATGGACCGCCTGGAAACATACGCCCTCCTCGGAAAGTGTGTATCCATCGGCAACACAAAGGTCTGCTGAGAAAAGGACTTGTTTAAATTGGAGGAGGACAGTTGTATACCTAGACTGTTTAAAGGAGGCCAGGCCGAATGCGACTATCTGATGATCAACCAGGAAAAGGTAGACCTAATCGATGACGGTACACTCTTCCTAACTAACTTCAATGGAACGATAACCACACCAGCCAAGAAGTACAAATTAGAGGGATCGTAAGTCATACAATTTGACAACGAAACAATCTCAATCGGCGACCGAAACTACAGCAGCTACTCATCATCACACCTTATGGCAATGCCCGCCGTGCTAACCCAAGTAAAAACAACGGGTTACGAGCTATCGCTGAAATAAGTCCACGAATTCAGCATGGAAAACCTAAAGAAGATATCTTTAATGTCAGATGAGATTTGGATATCCCTTTCAGTGGAGATAGTCATAGCCCTCTCCATTATGACAACGGTATTCATCGTTTGGAAGAAGATAACGTCGACCAAAGGAATCCTTAAACTGCGGAACCCGCCTTCAATCTGTGGGACACAGATCTTGTGGTGGGGAGGAGTTAACAACGGCCAAGAGCCTCCTTCCCTTCACCACCTCTCGACCCGGATACCAGACACCTCGACTTCCCTCATCACCCCACTCAGCCAACCCGACGACCAGCAGAGACACAGCAGCGGTAGTGCAGACACCAAACGTTAGCGGCGTCAGAGCGACAGAACGTCAACGGCAGAATTGCAACGGCAGTAGCGTGAGAATGGAAGAGCACTGACCGCCCGCTAGCTGCCTCAGCAATAGCTGCCGCTACCCCTTCCCATCGCCGCGGCCAACCGAAAATGCAGAGCTAGCACCTGGAGGTTAGCAACACGTTGACCCAAATATCCAGAACCGCTGTTATCAGCAGCGCGACAATGGAAGAGCACTGACCGATCGCTAGCTGTCTCAGCCATAGCTACCCCTACCCCTGCACACGGACGGAAATGCAACACCAGCACCTGGAGCATAGCAACACTTTGGCCCAAAACCTCCAAAACCGCTGCTGTCAGCATCGGACTGCTGCAACCGCTCTGCCAGCGTTATGCAGTCAATAAGCCAGCCAAACTTATGATTTAGATTTACTTCGATTTGTACCCCCAAAGCCGGCAGACCATTATTATTTGCAACAATAAAACCATTGTAACGTATAAAAGCGATTACTGTTTTATTTCAAAGTAGCTTCATAGAAAATAAAGATTGAGCTGTGGAAGAGAAGGACGAAGGGACCTGTATTTGGAAACGCGAGGATGCAGATAACATTAACTAGGTAATATCCGGGGGAATACTACCCCCTCTGGCCATGTCTGGCCATAACTTAGATATATCAGTGGTGATCAAGTTTTACTAAAAAACGAGACAGGTCATAAGTAAGATCCTACATACACAGGTCCGTATAAAGTAACGGAAATAAGAGATAGAGATAACATAGTAATAACATATAATAAGAGTAAGAAAAAAACAGTTCATAAAGATAGATTAAAAATCTTTATTTCATAAATTGTACTTAGTATGGCTATGCATAGTTACACACACAAATTTTTACTAACTTAAAATTATTATTAAAAAACCTTTATAATATTACGTTATTTTTCAAAAGGAGGGAGATGTAGTATGCACTAATATTGAATACCCACTGTACCGAGTTCTTTAAGGGTACGCACTGTAACACTTTTTTGCATTGTTTACATAATTCATGGTCCCGGTCATAAACCCCAAGTGGCCGAAATATGAACCGATCGCTATGGCTTAGGCCACTCGCAGAGAGTGCTAGCGTCGGCATAATTGCATGAACGGACCGCATGTGCATACCCCTCGCGCTCCTCACATAAGAGGGCATATGTTTATATACATAAGTACATAGATAGACGTCACTCTTGCCGCCTCCTGCGAGCAGCGCAGCAAAGAGACTTAGCCTTAATTAGGCTTAAAAGAATATTGTAAACACAATCAATTCAAGCCTTGGGGCGGCACCACTGCTGCTCCCTGAAATAAAAAATAAACCAAGTACAAAAAGTTTGTTTTATAATTCATGGTGACAGGATCACCATATAAACCATATAAACATTTCAATTTCTTATCGCTTCGATTTCTTTGTTAGCCATTTTTTATTATTTATTTTAATTTGTTTTGAAATCGAAGAACTTAATCAAAATATTAATTAATAATAATAATAATAATAATAAAAATTAACGAAAGGTATTTGCCGAACGTATGCAAGTAGGAGAGTTGTTGAATAATTTCAACAAGGTTTTAAATATAACTTCTACGACGCGAGGTCGAAATAATTGGTCGTGCTGTCGGAGTGATGGTGCATATGTGTGTAGGTTTTCTGCTGGCGGCTCTCTCTATACTAGTTGAAAATGATGCACTTGCCGATATATAAAGGCATCGAGTATGTAAGCGGGATGAAAAGTCTACAGAAAATAACGCCAAGGCTTGGAAGAACGGCGGATAAGCGCGGCAAATTTGGGAATGAAAATGGGCAGACAGGTTGAAAACGATTTACTTAAGAAATTGTTTTTCCGGCCTTGAATTTAAACCCTTGGTTGGTGCTCAATACGAGCACGAATACGAATTATTTAGCACTAGTTGGGTCAACGACGAAATTAAGTTAAGAATTCCAAAGTGACTCACATCTTATTAAATATTTATTTGATTGTAAATGTACATTTATACATTATACATTGTACATTATTATGTCTGGACTTTATTTTCGGAGTCCAACTATTGGATTCCAGCTAGGTATCGGATTTCTCAGGTGTAAGTATGACAGCGATAATTGGGATTGCCGGCGTACAGTGATTATTTTTTTCTTATCAGACTTACTAGTAATTTAAAAAAGGAAACAAGGATTGCGGATCTGCCGTTGATGGCTGTTTACCCCCATCCTTGAGGTGCCTGATGTGGAAGAAATAATAAATAATGGAATAAATAACAATATTATAAATGGTAACATGGGTCAAATTATTCTAGGTTGAAGTAGATATTTGGTGTTGAGTGTATGAGTGTTTTGCAATAAGGGCTTGTTAACTTTATAGCTAATCTTAAAAATTTAAAAAACCCGGTGCAACCCAGATGTGGGCAAATTATCAGATTTTTCTCCCTAGCTCTCGCATCTCGCATTATTTTCCTCACAGGCTCCCAGATTAAAATTTGGTGCTTGAAGATGAAAGCAAAATACCACTTTATCTTCTATGCTTCCTTTTTTACATAACCACTCTCATTTTGGGCATTTTTTGGCTTGAGACACGTCTACTTTTTTTCCGCTTCTAGGTTGGTTTTATTTGCCCTTTAGTTGCCCTTCATGCAATCGGAACCCGCACAACTCTGAAAATAGTTCACTTCCATCCAGGCCATCTCTAGTATCGGCATCTGCTGCTCTTCTCTAACCCAGGTACGCGGTGTTTTTTCTGTGTCGATTTTACACACGTCCACTCTAACGCCAACAAAACCCGAAAAATCAAAAATGCGAAAATCTCGGGAACTATAAGAGCTAGAAAGTTGTTCTTAAGAATACGAGAATTTCCAGTAGCAAAATGATTATTTTAAAATTGTGTAAAACAGTAATGGGTATCATATAGTCGTGGCACTCGACCCTTATTTCCTTAGGTTTAATAAAAACGATTTTATATGGCTGTTAATTAGTGCAGATGAAACTCGGATGCCCATTATACTTCCAAATCAAAGCTGCATTCAAAACAGTGCACGGCAGGAAGGAAAAATTCCAAAACTGATTAAAAAAAAAACACTGACATCCGCTTGTTTATCTCTTTGAATGTCTGTCTGTCCCTCTGTCTCCTTTCCTGTCTGCGCGTTCGTCTATCTTTAAGCCTGCCAGTCTGTCTATCTATCTTTCTGTTTGTGTAACTATCCATTTTTCTCTCTCTCATTTTTTTTTCAGTCTGTTTGTCATTCTTGCAGTCTATCTGTCTGTCTGTCAGTTAGTCTGATTGTTGGTCTGTCTGTCTGTCTTTCTTCTTGTCGAAACCTGCCTAAATCGAACCGAAAATCTTCCGGACGACAGTCTTTGAGTATTTTTCTCAAAGTGTTGTACACAAATTTGTTGCTCAGGATAACAGAATTAGCCATAGGCGGCAAGTCCTCCACAGACCAAAATTTCTGCAGGGTGGTGTCGATTGCCTCCAAAGCTTCTTCCAGACGTTCTACATCGACTTTGGTCATTAATATATTAATGAGGATGACATTCGTTATCTATTTGTCTTCCCCAATATACAGCAGAGAATCCCAAAGAGCACTGACTTTGTCGATCAGTTTTCTCAATGCTGTAGCTGATGGCTGGACCTTTTCGGCATATTGAAAAGTGTCGATATATTGTCAAAGAAAATCAGGCAATTATTATCGTACAGCCGGTTCGGGGTAGCCAGTACTTTGGGATAATTATCCGCAGTGACTTGGAATGCCCTGACGGTGCCTAAAGCGTCACCAGTCAAAGACGACACTATACGATTTAATTTTTCAATAGCAAGCAGTGTCATCAGTAGGTAATTAAAGCTGGTTCTGGCACAGATTTATGGGCTATTAACCTGTCACATTAGTGATCAAAACATGGTTTCCCCCAACCCGAAACCCATTATCCTGTGATAAAGATTTCCCCTCACCACCCCGCAGATCCTTTTAGTCAGTATGGATTCTGGCACAGAAATCATAAACCCATAAATTATAGTTTTTAAAATTTTTTTTAAATTATAGAAGTAATAAAACGTGATTATTGTGTCATGATTAGTTTTCCGATCCCCTATTCGTTATTTGGGAATATTGAAATGTATTCCTGACCCTAATTATGAGGATTGGGAACGTCTTAGGGGTTTGAATTTTCTCAAAACACACTGTCAATTTCTATATATGTAAGCCTCTGTCTACGTGTGTGCGTGTGTATGGTTGAGTGGGAACCCCAGTTGTGTGTGAAGAGGGTCGGATACTTATCACGATATGGAGAACTGATATACATTCATGGACGCACCACAATAAAATTGTCAAGTACATAGTCAAGTATAAGTCAATGTTTCAAGTGGTTTTTCAGAGTTTTTAGATTTCAGTAAGTAAGGAGAAAAGGGATACAAGGAGTGTTACGTTGCAGTAATTGCTTTCTGAGAACGTGTTTCTAAGATATTTCTTGTAGCTAGAACATAGGAAATAGGCTGATTATAATACATCAGTTTTACGTTTATCTGAATTGATTTTAAAATTTTAAACACTTATATGCACGGATACTCTGTATGTATGTGTGCGCCTGACTCAGGTATTCTATAAGATCCTCCGTCCATTGGTTTTCTGAAAGACCTGACCCTTTGCTATCTCTTGGGTGAGTCCAACTGGGAACTCACCCTTAAATTTATTTTTAGGCATACTATTGGAAAGAGCTTGAAAAATGCTTTTCAATGGGAGGGTCTATATTGAGACCCCCAATTACCGAAATTTTTGCCTTTTTAGGGTAGTGGTGAGCACTTGGGGAAAACGGAATGAATTACGAACGTAATGTAGTGATCTTGGACTCTTATGACCTATACCCGAAATATAGGAATCGGAAAGCATTTTGTCTGAATTCTCTGGATCTGAGGATGCTGCTCTAAGACATAAGACTGTTTGTAGCGGGAAAGTCTCCAGGCTAACGGAATTACAGAAGCGAACTCTTGAGTTTACCCAATACCGCAAGCAGAGCTTTGAGCTATGAATGTGTAAATATTCAAGTAAGCCCAAAATTATTCCATTTGAACTCTCATATACCTATAGCTTTGGCTTATTATATTAAGTGTGCCTTTGATTCTAAGCTAGATAAATTCGTAATAAAAAAAGGTTGTAACGCAGGATCAAATTTTATAAACTCTCTTGTACAAGATTTATCAAAACTGAATGATGAGTACTTGTATAAAATCAAACGAATCATAATGACTCCTTAAGATGAGTTTAAATTTCAGGATTCATTAAATTGTCATATTTGTAAAAAAATATTATTAAATGATAGAGTTAGGGATAATTTCCATTTAACAGGTTTATTTAGGGGTGAAGGTTATTCTAATTGTAACTTGGAGTATAGACTATGTAAACTTATACCAGTGTTTTTCCATAATTTTTCTAAATATGATTGTCATTTATTTATTGAAAACTTGGCTAAAATTCCTGGTAGTATTAATGCAATCCCAGTAAATAAAGAACAATATACTTCGGTGTCCAAGCCCATAAAAACATCAAATACAAACAATTTTGAAATTCGATTTCTTGACACATTCAAATTTATGCCATCAAGCTTACATACCCTTGCTTCTAACTTAATTGATAATCAGTTAAATACAGTAAAAACATATTTTAAAAATGAAAAAGAATTCAGGCTTACGCGTAGAGAGGGTATCTTTCCTTATGAATATTTAGATTCAGCTAGTCGACTTGAGGAAACAATCCTACCATCAAGAGCAGAATTCTATAGTACTATTGACAGAAAAGGAATGCATAATGTCTGTCTGAAATTTGTTCAAGTCTAAAGGATTATCTAGGGTTGTATTTAAGAACTGATGTTTTCCTATTGACTGATACCTTTGAAAATTTTAGAAAAATATGTTTACAAATTTATTCATTAGATTCAGTTTTTTACTACACCAGGTCTATCTTGGGCAGCCATGTTAAAGACCACAAATATTCAACTAGAGTTATTAGTAGATATCGATATGTATAGATTTATTCAAAATACCATTCGAGGGGGTTTAGTACAATGTTGCCATAGATATTCAAAGGCAAATAACTAATACTTAACATATTATGATCCAACAAAGGAATCATCTTTAATGTATTTGGATGCAAACCATTTATATGGTTGTACAATGTCACAACCTCTTCCATATAAAGGGTTTGAATGGTTGTCCCCTAATGACTTAAAAAATGTTGATATACATAACATATTTATTGATAATGAGTATGGATATTTTTTGGAAGTAGAACTAATTTACCCATATCGCTTCCATGATACACATAATGATCTCTTCCTGAAGAGGATAAAGTTAGAATAGCTGTCATCGGGAACAGTAAAATTATGTAATCCATTATAGAAATTTGCAGCCATGCATACAAAATGGGTTAATATTAAAAATGATTCATAGAAGGGTTCCCTTTTTACAAAAACCTTGGCTAAATAATTACATATATAGACTTAAATACTTTACATAGACAGAACCCCAAGAATCAATTTGAAAAAAATTTTTTTTTATTAATAAACAACTCGGTCTATGGAAAAACTATGGAAAATCCTGAAAAACGTGTAGAGGTTAAATTGATAACTACATGGGAGTGTACAGATGTTCATAAACTCCGTCGAAAAAAACATTGTGCTAAAAATTTAATTTCAAAATTCAATTTTCATAATGCAACTAAAATAAATGATATGCCATCCAAATGAAAGGAACTTATCAAAGTAGAAAATGTATGATTTTCATTACCAATACATGAAACCGAAATTTCAAGAAAATTTAGTTTTAAATTACATGGATACAGACTCATTCATCTATACTAAAAAAACCGATGACTTTTATAAGGATATTTGTAGTTATATTGAATCAAAATTTGATACATCCGATTATTCAGTTAGAAGAATCCATTTATATAATTTTAAAAAAGTTGATAAATCAGTGTTCAGGTGAGGGGCCATTGTGCCGCCGAAGAAGAGCGCGTGAAGAGCGCATCCGCGCTGAAGAGCGTATCCGCGCTGAAGAGCGCATCCGCGCTGAAGAGCGCATCCGCGCTGAAGAGCGCATCCGCCCTCGCCCCTCTCTGCACAATCTTGCACTCTCGCTCTCTCGGTCCAACTGCAGCGGTCGGCCGTCGGCGATCGTCTTTTTCTTATGCTAAGTTAAGTTAAGTCAGTTTTCTTGTATGAAGTGAATAAAGCAGACGGGCGATTCCACGACTCCCCCGACTTCCACCACCATCAAGAGGCATCTTTTTCCGGCAACACCGCCCCACTACAACATTTTGGTCCTTCGAGCCGGATATTCTGGATATTCTGGATACTTTGGATATTCTGGATACCTTTTCTACCAGCAGTTTCCGGCAGTGTTCCGCCAAAAGATAAGTACGACTTTTTTTCCGTCTCCGTCTCTCTGCCGGTCTTCAGCAGTGGTACGAACATTAAATTTCGTTTACACTGCTGCAAGATTTTGTTTTCCTTCCGTGTCAACTCCAAGTCCGAGTTTTCCGACACAACGGCAGTGTGAGATTTTCTACTTCTACTTTTCTACTTCTTCTTCGTCTTCATATTCTGCCAAGTTTTCCATCCGACTCCGTTTTGTGTGCCGCCATATTCCTCGCCGTTTTCAGCCTCCCCGTTATTTGCAATTCCGCTATCGCTTGCCAACGGTCGAGGCATATGTGCATACATATAATATACACACATACAACCATACATTTTCTTTTTTTTGGTGCAATTAAGCCGCATAAAATTGACCAAGTGAACAGTGAAATTGTGTGGTGACAAAAATAAGGCATAATTAATATTGGACAGCCGGTGTGATTTATTTCCAAAAAAATTTCCTAAATTCATTTAACAGTCCGCCGGTGGCGTAATATTTTTTTCCCAATCAGTGTCTTTTTTTTTTACACCACACAGCTTTCTGTTCCTCCATTTATATAGTCCCCAGTCCACTGTGCCAACCTAGGCCTCACGAGCATACATATACTTACATATATACATACTTGCATGCATGCCATATATTTTCTGAAATAAAATCTGTTTAAAAAAAAAAAAAAAAAACCGCCATTTCACTACAAATCCGTGATTGTGTCGCCTAAGTTCGCAACCTCGCCGCCTCAGTAGACGTGTTGTGTTTTTTTTTGGTGCTGGTTTTTTCCTTTGGGGTGAATTCCGAACGGTACTTGTCCATTCTCCGTGCCTTTAGCGCAGCTTCCACTCCGCATCAGGCAACATCCGCCTACAATCTCACCAAACCTCGTCTACTTCTGGGTTGTTTGGTTCCTGAAGTTTTGTTTTCACATTCGATTTGTGCCGCACACGATCTTCTTTTCGACATCGGCGCCGCTAGTGCCCACTAGTTCCTTGTGATCGCAATCCATCCGCGATCTCATCACTTTAGTGTGACCAGCCACCGCTTCGAACGAGGCCCCTATTGCGCAAGTCAGTCGCCAAGCGCTGACCAGCTAATTGACTTTTGAGAATGCCCACGGGAGACGACAAAAATCCGCGTCCGATCCCAGCCATCAGTTTGGACAGATCTAAATCCGCATCTCCGCGGACGCCTCTTTTGAAGCCTAAGGCGACCAGGGCCATTCAAAGGGCAAAGAGTGACGAAAACGTCAATACAATCCCCGATTCTTCACAGAGGCAGACTCGCTCCGTTGTAAAAATGGCTCAAAGTGCGGTCGAAGTGGCGCTGAAAAAGTTAATCGCTACGACAGATCGAATTAGCCAATTTGAGGCCAACATCAATACCCCGGGAGGCCCAGAAACAGGATCCCAATACATGTGCGAAGTCCATCGAGACCAAATCCGGGCACTTTGGGAGAAGGTGGAGAAGTGCTATGAGAGCTGCTCCGATTTGCTCGCCGTGTCCGACGACAATTCGGCCACCTCAGCAGTGCTGGAAACGAAGTACAGCTACTGTTACTCCGTATATTCGAGGTATATTGCCCAGCTTCGGGAGAAAATTGCCTCCCAATCCACGCAGGCTTCCGTCAATGTCCACACGCCCGCGTCTACAGGCTGTCGGTTACCTCCAGTGGATACCGAGGTCTTTGTGAGTGATTACCTTCGGTGGCCCACCTTTCGAGACTTGTTTACGGCCATTTATATCCAAAACTCGCGGCTCACCCCGGTAGAGAAGTTGTTTCACTTGCTGTCCAAAACAAGTGGTGACGCACACGCCATTGTTGCTAAGGCTCCGCTTACCCATGAAGGGTTTGTCGCAGCGTGGCAAAGTCTCACAGACCGTTTTGAGAATCGGCGGCTGTTAGTCAATAGCCAGTTGAAGATCCTTTTCAACCTCTATTTCTCGACAGTCCGGGGTCGCGCTGAAGGAACTGCAAGCCACCATTCAGAGTTGTCTGACAGCCCTAGAAATGTCCGCCATCAATGTTGAGGCTTGGGATTGTCTCCTGGTCTTTATGATTTCCTCGAAGCTCCCCATGGTCACACTTTCTATGTGGGAGCAATCCGTACATAATAAGGCCGAAATTCCAACATGGAAGGAATTAGATA
Source organism: Drosophila eugracilis (assembly GCF_018153835.1). Taxonomy (NCBI): domain Eukaryota; kingdom Metazoa; phylum Arthropoda; class Insecta; order Diptera; family Drosophilidae; genus Drosophila; species Drosophila eugracilis. The sequence goes on along the minus strand of NW_024573705.1, from coordinate 36,602 downwards.
ACTTCCTGACAGAGCGCCATCGCACTCTGGACGCCATCGACGACGTCAGGCCTAGTGGCTTCTGGCAATCTCCGCCAAGGTCGGGACTTCCTGCTGCCCCTGCACGGAGGCTCAATTCGTACGAGACTCGAGTGGCTCCGGGCCAAAAGGGATGCGATCTCTGTTTGAGGGAGAATCACCCTATCCGCTTATGTCCGCGTTTCCTAGAAACGAACGTGGCGCTCCGACTACATTAAGAGGAAGCAGTTATGCTTGAACTTTTTTGCCCGAGGGCACCAGCAGCGAGACTGCACGAGCGCCCATACCTGCTTCACATGCCACAGCCCTCCTGCACCGCGGCAATCCGTTCGCTACCGCTCCAAGTCCGCCTACTGCAGCAAGGGCTCGACCCGCACAAACTGCCAGAAGCAGAAACGGCTCAGAGGATCAGTCGGATGTGCAGGTGTGCTTCGCCTCCGGGTCTGGAGCCGTCCTACTGGGCACTTCCCTTATCAACGTGTGCCATCTGGGGTGCAGTTTCCAGGCACGAGCACTGATAGACTCAGGGTCCGAAGCGACGTTCATAACTGAACGACTGTTCAACCTTGTCAAGCTTCCCTTCGAGACTATTCAAGCCCAAGTGTCCGGTCTTAATCAGACCATTTCCGCGCAGTCTAATAAATTGTGCCATTTCTCCATTCGGTCGCCGTCTAGACCCGGGTTGCAATTAGAGACTGCGGCTTACGTTCTTCCGCAGTTGGCAGGAAATCTGCCATCATATCCGATTCCGCGGGATCGTCTCAAGGGGCTGCCCGACATTCCCCTGGCGGACCCCAACTTCTTTGAAAGCTCCCAAGTCGATTTGTTAATAGGAGCTGACATTCTTCCGTCAATTCTCCTCGGTAACACCAGGGCTAACATCTGCGGGTCACTTCTCGGTCAGGAAACCATGTTTGGATGGGTGCTGACAGGCCCATTATCTCCAGCCAACCCTCGCAGCGTGTCCGTTTTTTCCACACGAGTTGCCCGTAGCCTCGGTGACTCGCTGGATCAGCTCCTTACCAAATTTTGGGAGGTGGAGGATGTGCCCACACAGATTAATTCGGAATCGGATTCAGTTTGCGAGCACAATTTTGTCCAGACGACGAGAAGAGACGAGTGTGGCAAGTACATTGTGCTCCGCTCCAAATTATTTTGTTTCGCAATCCCGATGGGGAGATCCGCGACTACGAATTAAAAACGGCCACCTTCGTTGTCAATTGTGCCCTGTTCCTAGCGATCCGTGTCCTGCAACAGCTCGCTGACGACGACGTTCCAATGTCCCTGTCCATTGTGCTGTCTCGTAGCTCTACCCGTAGTTCCAAATCGAACTTCACATCAATTCTGATAACGCTGTTTTGTTTCTTCATCATAGTTCCGCCAGTCATTTTCAGTACAATGTTGCCACGACCACGCAGCGCTCAGTCACTGGAGAGCAGATGTACTCGAGGTACACAGTCCTACTGATGCCGAGTCTGCAGTGGGATCCATCCTTTGAAGAAATGTCGGCGCTTTCTACGTCTCAGCGCCGAGAAGCGGCTTCGGGCGGTTCTCGAGAACCGGTATTGCTCCAACTGCCTGGCTCACGAGCACTCCGACTGATCGTGCCGGCGTGGGGACTGCTGTAGAACGTGTGGTCAGGATCACCACTCGCTGTAGAGAAGCTAGTAGAGAAGCCGCAAGCTCGGCGCCAGCCGCGTCAAGAGGAGCACCGTTCACGGAGCGTGGGAGACAGTACACGGAGTGTCTCAGCTGGCGCTCAGCCGTCGTCCGTCAACTCCCGGCGCGGTTCGGTTGCTTCTCGGCCGGACTCACAAGCTGGTCCACGGCCATCGACTTCCCGGCGCTCGTCGGCAACTCCTCAGCATTCTTCCGCCACTGGCCGGCAAGCTTCAGGTGCTCCACGGCCTTCGTCCGCTACTCATCGGGTGCCGTCCACCGCTCGTCCGACCGCGTCATTCGCGCCTAGGCAACTTTCCGCCTCTCGCTAAGGGACCCCGCAGGACGCAGCCAATGCGCCCACCCTATCGTCGCTGCTACAGAGGAACAGCGTCAACGTTCTGCCGACCGCGCTAGTGCGCATTGACACCGGGACCCGGATCTTCAACACGGGGGCCCTTATCGACCCGTGTACGCCCTTGAGCTGCATCGACGCATCGCTAGCGGCGTGCTTCAAAATCGAGCCTCACGTGCGCGTTCGTACGCCGTCTCGAGAGCTGAGCGAGGCGGTGCGTGCCCACTTCCGAGGCGTGACATTGGCGGATGAGCGGTTCTATCTGCCAGCGACGATCTCCGTTGTCTGGGCGCGTATAAGGACCCGCGTATCATACAACCGGGGTTCCTGAAGATCCAGGACGGGCTGCCGGTGGCCCAGAGCACCCTTTTTGGATGGGTCGTGTCCGGAGCCTGTCACCAACCGTAGCGACGAGGGGGGCGGGATGTTCAGGTGAGGGGCCATTGTGCCGCCGAAGAAGAGCGCGTGAAGAGCGCATCCGCGCTGAAGAGCGCATCCACGCTAAAGAGCGCATCCGCGCTGAAGAGCGCATCCGCCCTCGCCCCTCTCTGCACAATCTTGCACTCTCGCTCTCTCGGGTCCAACTGCAGCGGTCGGCCGTCGGCGATCGTCTTTTTCTTATGCTAAGTTAAGTTAAGTCAGTTTTCTTGTATGAAGTGAATAAAGCAGACGGGCGATTCCACGACTCCCCCGACTTCCACCACCATCAAGAGGCATCTTTTTCCGGCAACACCGCCCCACTACAACAAACGGGTTAGGATATTTTTAAGATGAGTTGAATGGAAAACCAATGAGTGAATTTATAGGTCTATGCTCCAAAGTTTATAGTTATAAAATAGATGAAGTTGAAAACTCTTATAATAAATAAAGCAAAAGGTGTGAGTTCCAGAAATTTTACTATGGATCATTATAAAAATGTATTACTCACTGGAACTCCACTATATGGTGGTAGGACAATGTTGAGATCAAGGGCACACAAAATATCAACAAATGTATGTATAAGAATGTATATAAGAATGTGCTTTGTGCTAATGATAGTAAAAGAAAACGTAAACATAATAAAACAGAGTTTGCAATGTTAAATCACGGTGATCATGATACTCTATCATTAATACATAAAAGGTTAATTGAAAAGGCCATTGTGGATAGTATCAATTTAGAACTTGTAAATATATTTTTAAGAGATATAATAAATGGGAGATATGCAGATGTCAATACATTAAATGAACTTAGAGATAAGCAAGTAAACATAAAACAAGAATTATTTCATAAGTCAATTGAGTTGGAAATGTTTTATTTTGCTCGAGGTTGTGGTATATATAAGTAAAACCAAAATAAATTGTAAAATACATATAATACTTTATTAAAAATCTTTATAAAACCCACCCTGAATCGGATTACCTTTATATATATATATGTCTTTATATATATAGTTGTGCCCCCTTGTATATGACTAACAAAGGGTCATTGTAAGAGGGGTTCCCAGGCAATGCAAAACACTAAAAGATAAATTCACAAAATTCACGTTTATTAATATACAAGCGCCCCCTTCCCTTCAACCCTCTCGGCTCTCTTGGCATTCGGGGCTACTGTAATGTAGCCGCCGAGACATGAGACCGGCAGCGACGCAGCAGAAGATATACAACGACAGCTACAGGGCGACAGCGATGGAGAGACAAAACAGGAGAACGACAGCGCAGCGACAGAAGGACGGCGGCATTCAGCAGGAGGCAATTCGCTTGCCGGCTGGCAGTTTCGCCGGCGCCCTACCGGGAGTGTGCGGCGAGGCACTAAAAATCGTACCCTGACTCAAGAAGACGGCTTTTGATCTTAACGAATAAAACCTTTATAACGTATTGAAACGATCACTGTTTTATTTGTAACGTAACTCGTAAATAGAAAAACCTAGGGCAAGGCGGGAAGAGACGAGTCAAATAAGAACCAGGAACCAAAGGAACTTATATGTACATATGTAAATGGCGTCCCGCGTTAGATCCGACGCGCGTGTTCTCTCGCTTGCCCAAGACGACTGCCTTTGCCCTCTTGCCGCTTTCGTTCTCGCTCCCACGCATCGTCCCAAAGCTCGAGAGCGATCAGCTGATTGCTCTCCGCTCCTCGCTCCCAGCTTCCAGCACACTGTGACAAGCAGCAAACTTAATATGCCGCCCGCCAATGCTAGACCTATCATAAGAAACCTTCGCTGGTCCGGTCCATCCTGGATGTGGGGTAGAATCTAGCATGGGAAAGTGAACAAGAAGTGTGCGCAAGAAACAAGTTAATTATAATTGAGGTGTGTATGTGATGGCGCTTATGATCGAATCGGCAGTGGACAAAGTTTCGACACCGAACGCTTCAACCGACCTTGCTTGGTTTTAAGTGTAGAAACCCGAACCAACGCATCCGTCCCCGGTTGTAGCTCGACGACGCGACCCAGTAGCCATTGCGGCGGCGGAAAACGGTCGTCGTTGATGATGACGAGGTCGTCAAGCTGGAGTCCTTCAGGCTCGCGGCACCACCTGGGCCACTGCTGTAGATGCGCTAGCCAGTCCTGACTCCAAGCCTTCCAGAAATGACGTACCATTTCCTGCTGGATCAGGAACTGCTCCGCGAAGGAATTAGATTGTGGGCGAAACTCAGGAGAAGCATGCAGCGAGTCACCAATCAAGAAATTAGCCGGCGTCAGCACCTCTAGGTCGCCTCGCAACCGTGCTGCCTTGAGCTCTATACCGCCTGTGTAGTCAACTCCCGTTGCAATGAATGGACGACTAGGGGGGTTCACTTGATGAAGCGGCAAGTCTCCCATGAGCTGAGCCGAAGCGGAGGGCTGTGCGCGGAAACACTGGACACATTTCCGCACAACTCTTCGAACTGCCTGCCTTCCTGTAACACCGCTGGCGTGTATGCGTTAAAGTCAGCTGCGCACCTCCGTGCAGAGTCAAAACATGAGAGTGCCGTATTACCAGCCCACTGAAACGACAAGTCAACGACAAGAACGGCGACAAGCTAAAAAATTTACTTCGCGTAGGTATCCATTGGGAACGATTCCCTCTGCACGATGCGCACTATAGCCCCTAAAGCAAAGTCGAGCTCTTCAATGGCAGTATTGTGCCTGAACCGCAACGAATAGGCCGTGACTCGTACAGCCCGGCTGAAAGTAGAAAATCTGCCAACGAACGACGGAAGCGGGACTGCGTGGTGAACGACCTGCTCGAAATCCATAGAAGGCCAGTCACTCCGACTGCGTGTAAACCACTCAGGGCCTAGCCACCACAAGCCAAAGCCCTGCCATTCTCCCGGAGACAGTCCCCTTGTCGCGCAGTCCGCTGGATTCTCAGCCGTGCCTACATGCCTCCACTGCGAGGGCGAAGAATGGTCCAGAATGAATACGACCCTGTTGGCCACGAACGTCTTCCATCTCGTGATGTCCCCGTACAGCCAGTGTAAAAGGATTGTGGCATCCGTCCAGTAGAAAGATTTGATGGTTAGGTCGCTTAGCCACTTAGCCGAAGTAAGCCATTTCACCAACTTGACGGCCTAAACTGCGCCACTCAGCTCTGTTCTAAGTATAGTCAAGGTCCTTGTGGGAGTCACCATTGACTTCGAGGCCAACAGTAAGCTATAGCATGCTCCGTCCACGCACTCGTGCCTTAGGTAGACCGTGGCCGCATAAGAAGTCGATGAACCGTCGCAGAACGCGTGAAGGTGAGCTGACACTATGCATCCAGGGAAATAATGAATCCATCGGTCTATCGTCGATCCTCAGCAACCCGTCCCGAAACGTTCGCCACCGTTCTACGAGGGCGTCAGAAACCTCGTCGTTACCTCCTTTAAGATCACCTTTAACACGATGATCACTGGTACGATGAGACCCAGTGGATCGAACAGCCTAGCTATGCTCAAATATCAAATTTTTGTAAATATCTATTCACTTATATTTCCCATTGAATCTAAACTCACGCCACATTGAGTCTTTGAGTGTTCTATTAAAACGCTCGACAATTTATGCCTTAAGACTGCTGAACGTCGAATAATGATTTATTTCATAACGTTTCATTAATTGTTTAAATTTTGTATTAAAAACTCTTTTCTATCATCTGTTTGTACATTTTTTGGTGTTCCCTGACCTGATTTTAAGATTAACATCATTGCTTGGGAAACATCATTGACATTTTTTGATTGTAGTGCTTCACCCCAAGCAAATTTACGTATCAATTACATTTAATAACTAACGATAACCCTTGTTAGATGTTGAATAACCCCCCATTTCAACTAAATCTGCTTACCACAGATCGTTTTTTCCTTTCTTAATGACTCGTCTTCGTTGAAAATGTTTTGGAGACGGTCCGTGCAACTCATTTACAATTACTCGTTTAATCATATTCTTCGAATAGGTGTATAGGCTACACCTTCTATTTCAATTGTTGTATCAATTGACTGAGCTAACACATTCATTATTGAAACCTGCATTAATTTAGATCGAATCCGACTTCTCTTCTCGTTCTTATAGTTGTTGTTCTCCATGTTAATTTTATTATATATATATATTGTTGTTTAGCAGTTGTTTTTTGTTGTTTAGCAGTAGTTTTGTGTTGTTTAGCAGTTGTTTTTTGCTGTTTAGCAGTTGTTTTTTGTTGTTTAACAGTTGTTTTTGTTGTTTAGCAGTGGTTTTTTTGTTGTCTAGCAGTTGTATGCGACCCAATGTGTACGATCTTGAAGACCGTGGAAGTAAATCCCTCATATATACTCCTAAAAAATTTGGTATATATTTTTGAGCAAAAGTTGTAATGTCTATATTTGAAAGTGGTCTATTGGGTAGCTGACATATTATTTTTTTTCGCTTCTTAATACCATATGTCTTACTATATGTTTTTAGGTAGAATCCATAACGGTTTGAGATATAACCCTTCTCTTACAGCAACACTTTCAAGTTTTCTATTATGTCGTTTTTTCTCCTCCATATCCTCTTTCGCCATTCTAGCGTTGTTTATTGTTTTTCCACTAGCTAAACTACCGAGGGCACTTAAGGCTGTCAAAATAGGCACGATTGGCAAAAAACCACCAGTTTTGGGTGCATTAATTATTCTTGGTACTTTATTTGAACCCATTGTCGATTGAACTGATTTTCGAGTAATTTTAATTGCACTCATAATGTCCAATGGCTTTTGCTTTTTCTAGTAGCAGCGTTAATAATAGATGAAAGATTCGTCATCTTTACAACAGCTCTTATTGTTAGACCTTCAAATTCTGATAAAACCAGCATTATGCTCAGTTTAATAGAGAGTCCAAACGGTTTGAAATTCGAAAATATTTACGTATTTTCTAAGAGTTTATATCAACATAAATATGAGTACTTGGAAAAATTAATAAAACCTATTAAAAAAATGAGATATCATACATTCTCTCATAACGATGGTGTACCCCAGTGAAGCAAAAAATAATTCTATTATGATTATCTTGTGAAAAAAAAGACAATATAAGATCTTATTTTTATATGGGTTGTCATAAGAATATTGATTCCTTTTATTTAGGTCAAACATATACCCCTATACCTAAACACTTGATTCGTGATAATACAAACTTTATTATAATGTTTAAACAAGATGATTAAAATATGCGACATATATATAGAGATCATATGAATACAGATATGGGGTACGACAAATTCGTGGAAATTTGTAAAAATGTTGGGCGGATAAATTTGGGTTCTTGCTTATAAGTTAAGATAACGATATGGATAATGGAAGATATAGAAAAGGTTTTGATCATTTTATTTTGATTAAAAAAAGTAATTGGATTTGGTATAAAAATAGATTAAAAATGAACATTTCCACACTTTAACAACAGATTTCATTATGTCTAGATCAGTGACCTTGTCCTTGAATGGAAATAGTTCTGTTATAAATACAAACTATTTTCCACCAATCGAATTGGATGGACGTTTTGAGTGTGCATTAATTGATTTTAATATGTACAATTTAATTTCAAATATAGACGAAAGGTCACGGCACCACTGAGCAATGTCATAGGGTCACCAATGAAATTGTATCTGCGCTTGAGAACAAAAAATATTGTACTGCTGCGTTCCTAGATGTTCAACAAGCGTTTGATCGTGTTTGGCACAAGGGATTACTCTACAAGATTAAGAAATGGTTACCTGCCCCATATTATCTATTACTGAAATCCTATTTGTCCAAAAGATGCTTCTACGTGCAGCAGAGAAATGAAACGTCAACACTAATTCTCATAAACGCAGGCGTTCCACAAGGGAGTGTATTAGGACCAGTCCTTTACACCCTATACACGGCAGATATGCCAGTAACAAATATTTGCACCATTGCAACATATGCTGACGATACATCTATCCTGGCAACAAGTTCATGTCGAGACGAAGCTTCTCAACTGTTGCAAAGTGAGCTCAATATTATTGCATCCTGGTTTCTTCGCTGGAAAATTAAAATCAACTCCCTGAAGTCTGTCCAAATAACATTTGCATTAAGACCAGGAAACTGCCCAAACGTGACACTTTACGGCTCAGCCATTCCACAAGATGTGTGAAATATCTTGGCATGCACCTCGACCGCAGACTAACATGGAAACCCCACATAAAAGCGAAATGTCAACAGCTCAGAATAAAAACACTGAAAATGTCCTGGCTACTTAATAAAAAATCTGCAGCCTCTTTGGAAAATAAAATTCTCCTCTACAAAACCATTCTGAAGCCTGTTTGGACCTACGCTATCCAGCTCTGGGGAACAGCTAGCAACTCAAATATTGATATACTTCAACGCTACCAGTCGAAAACATTGCGAAAAATTGTCGATGCTCCATTTTATGTAAGCAATGCAAACATCCACAGAGACCTAAACATTCCAACAATAAAAGAAGAAATTAACAAATACAGTAGGAAATATACAGACAGACTTCACAATCATACGAATAATTTAGCCCTAGGCCTAGTAGACAATAGTTCAACATATAGAAGACTTAAAAGATTTCACGTTCTTGATCTCCCTGATAGGCTAATTTAAGTAAACAAGATGTTATATTTAATAGCAGGTTTCACTGGAAGTCTGCTACTCCTGTCCTGTAAAATATTAGTTATAAAATTTACTTATTGTCACAAGACAGATTGTAAATAAATATTGAATAAAAAAAAAAAAAAAAAATATAGACGAAAAAACAATGTCTTCCATATTAAAACTAATGTAATCACCTTTCCAACTGGATTCTTTGAACTAAATGATACAAATGATTATATTTATAAAAAACTTAAAGATTACGGTATAGAGAAATCTTTTAAAATTGAAAGCAATAACAATACTCTTCAAGTGGAAATAACCAGCACTCGGGAGCCGGCTTACTTTAATAAGGAAAATTCAATACTACCTTAACTTTTCTGTTCCATTAAAAAATTTATTGGGGTTTGCTGAAGATTATAAAAAGGTTTTATTGAATTGTAAACATGAACTTGTGCTAATTCTAACTAAGAACCTAGATGATGTCTTAGAAAAAAAGATATTGGAACAAACATTTAAATTAGAAATGACCAATATAAGCTGGGAAATTTCTCATGTGACACCTAGTGACATAGCAAAAATTTAGATGTATGATCTTATTAAAAGTGGTGTAAACCTACCTATTGCATTTCGTAGTTGAGACTCCTACGTTAACCCAAAATTAGGAAAAGGAATCCACCACTGCACTATAGGAAATTTGACCACTTTTTCTGGCCAAAATTAAAATCTCAAGAACAAGGCAATATATTTATGATCTGTTTTTTGGTTTGAGTTCATATGGTCAAGAGATTTCAGATATAAAAAAATGGGGGCGTGGCACCGCCCACAACCTCAAGATCATATGCTAACACAAAAACCAAGAAAGATATTTAGATTCTGTTTTTTGATTTGAGTTCATATGGTCAATAGATTTCAGATGTGAAAAACTTATGGGTGTGGCACTGCCCATAACCTCAATATCAGATATTAACTGAAAAACTAAGCCAAATTGCACCGTCTTTTATATAAAACCGAATTTACTTTACGAAGCTGTTTTTTGTAATAATAATTTTGATTTTTTTTAATAATAGAAGGCGCTGCACGCATAATTTAAGCACCAATCCAGCATTGGCTCAATTGAGGTTGCGTCCTAAAAACTTAAATATCTCAAAAAGTGCACTTTCTGGTTACATTCATTCGAATAAGAATGAAATACTTTAAAAGATAGTCTTTATTTTATTGATAGACTCGGCTGGACTCACTTTTAATTTCAATTTAAAAATGAGATTTTAATCTAAAAATACGTTTTTTTAGACTACTTACATTTTCACCCTATTATTAAAAAACCAAAAGTTTTTTCAGCATTTGACATACAAAAAACGTAATACAAATCACTCTGATAAGAACCCAATTTAAATTTTTTAATTATATTCTATAATTTTTTACTTTTCACGATTTTAAAACTGCGCTCAAATCCCAATATTGCCACTGCTTGTAAAGATAAACAGCAACAGCTGTTTTTATCAGCTGATTTCTTCGCAGTGGCGCCATCTATTAAAATTTCTGTTATGCAACACTCAATGATAATTTAAATGTCGACTTCAATAAGAATCAGTTTGCTCACCCATTTGAAATGAATTCAAGATTTCAATCTAGTTACTACAATCGTGAGTCACAACAATTTTTAGCACTATCGGAATTTAAAATAAAAGCTCCAATTATCGTAAATGATCAATCATATCAAAATTAAATAGTAAAATCCGGTCCTATAGACGTGAGAATTGAACTTGCCTACTCATACACGATCGATTAGTCGAACAAACTGCAAACTGGTTAACAAAAAAATCTCATAAAATTTATTGGAACGAGGGAGGCGAAAGTTTTGCACAAACGCGACGATATCTTAAGGCAATAACTATTGGAAACAAATTATCTGCAAGGGAATGGAAAAGAAACGTTTTCTACAATCAATTTTTTGGAAACCACAATTTGATTAATGTCGAGGACATACAGTGTCCGTCATTAAACCGGTTCAGACGAACATTTTATTACTTTTGAACACGTGCACTGATTTTAAAAACTATATTTTTTGGGTTTATGATTTCTGTGTCAGAATCCATACTGACCAAAAGGACATACGGGATGGTGAGGGGATATCCTTATCACAGGAGACGACGGATAATGGGTTTCGGTGGGAGGGAAACCATGTTTTGATCACTAATGTGACAGGTTAATAGCCCATAAATCTGTGCCAGAACCAGCTTTAATTACCTACTGATGACACTGCTTGCTATTGAAAAATTAAATCGTATAGTGTCGTCTTTGACTGGTGACGCTTTAGGCACCGTCAGGGCATTCCAAGTCACTGCGGATAATTATCCCAAAGTACTGGCTACCCCGAACCGGCTGTACGATAATAATTGCCTGATTTTCTTTGACAATATATCGACACTTTTCAATATGCCGAAAAGGTCCAGCCATCAGCTACAGCATTGAGAAAACTGATCGACAAAGTCAGTGCTCTTTGGGATTCTCTGCTGTATATTGGGGAAGACAAATAGATAACGAATGTCATCCTCATTAATATATTAATGACCAAAGTCGATGTAGAACGTCTGGAAGAAGCTTTGGAGGCAATCGACACCACCCTGCAGAAATTTTGGTCTGTGGAGGACTTGCCGCCTATGGCTAATTATGTTATCCTGAGCAACAAATTTGTGTACAACACTTTGAGAAAAATACTCAAAGACTGTCGTCCGGAAGATTTTCGGTTCGATTTAGGCAGGTTTCGACAAGAAGAAAGACAGACAGACAGACCATCAATCAGACTAACTGACAGACAGACAGATAGACTGCAAGAATGACAAACAGACTGAAAAAAAATGAGAGAGAGAAAAATGGATAGTTACACAAACTGAAAGATAGATAGACAGACTGGCAGGCTTAAAGATAGACGAACGCGCAGACAGGAAGGGAGACAGAGGGACAGACAGACATTCAAAGAGATAAACAAGCGGATGTCAGTGTTTTTTTTTAAATCAGTTTTGGAATTTTTCCTTCCTGCAGTGCACTGTTTTGAATGCAGCTTTGATTTGGAAGTATAATGGGCATCCGAGTTTCATCTGCACTAATTAACAGCCATATAAAATCGTTTTTATTAAACCCTAAGGAAATAAGGGTCGAGTGCCACGACTATATGATACCCATTACTGTTTTACACAATTTTAAAATAATCATTTTGCTACTGGAAATTCTCGTATTCTTAAGAACAACTTTCTAGCTCTTATAGTTCCCGAGATTTTTGCATTTTTGATTTTTCGGGTTTTGTTGGCGTTAGAGTGGACGTGTGTAAAATCGACACAGAAAAAACACCGCGTACCTGGGTTAGAGAAGAGCAGCAGATGCCGATACTAGAGATGGCCTGGATGGAAGTGAACTATTTTCAGAGTTGTGCGGGTTCCGATTGCATGAAGGGCAAATAAAACCAACCTAGAAGCGGAAAAAAAGTAGACGTGTCTCAAGCCAAAAAATGCCCAAAATGGGAGTGGTTATGTAAAAAAGGAAGCATAGAAGATAAAGTGGTATTTTGCTTTCATCTTCAAGCACCAAATTTTAATCTGGGAGCGATGCGAGATGCAAGAGCTAGGGAGAAAAATCTGATAATTTGCCCACATCTGGGTTGCACCGGGTTTTTTAAATTTTTAAGATTAGCTATAAAGTTAACAAGCCCTTATTGCAAAACAATCATACACTCAACACCAAATATCTACTTCAACCTAGAATAATTTGACCCATGTTACCATTTATAATATTGTTATTTATTCCATTATTTATTATTTGTTCCACATCAGGCACCTCAAGGATGGGGGTCAACAGCCATCAACGGCAGATCCGCAATCCTTGTTTCCTTTTTTAAATTACTAGTAAGTCTGATAAGAAAAAAATAATCACTGTACGCCGGCAATCCCAATTATCGCTGTCATACTTACACCTGAGAAATCCGATACCTAGCTGGAATCCAATAGTTGGACTCCGAAAATAAAGTCCAAAGTACAATGTATAATGTATAAATGTACATTTACAATCAAATAAATATTTAATAAGATGTGAGTCACTTTGGAATTCTTAACTTAATTTCGTCGTTGACCCAACTAGTGCTAAATAATTCCCCAAGTGGTCGTATTGAGCAACAACCAAGGGTTTAAATTCAAGGCCGGAAAAACAATTTCTTAAGTAAATCGTTTTCAACCTGTCTGCCCATTTTCATTCCCAAATTTGCCGCGCTTATCCGCCGTTCTTCCAAGCCTTGGCGTTATTTTCCGTGGACTTTTCATCCCGCTTACATACTCGATGCCTTTATATATCGGCAAGTGCATCATTTTCAACTAGTATAGAGAGAGCCGCCAGCAGAAAACCTACACACATATGCACCATCACTCCGACAGCGCGACCAATTATTTCGACCTCGCGTCGTAGAAGTTATATTTAAAACCTTGTTGAAATTATTCAACAACTCTCCTACTTGCATACGTTCGGCAAATACCTTTCGTTAATTTTTATTATTATTATTAATTAATATTTTGATTAAGTTCTTCGATTTCAAAACAAATTAAAATAAATAATAAAAAATGGCTAACAAAGAAATCGAAGCGATAAGAAATTGAAATGTTTATATGGTTTATATGGTGATCCTGTCACCATGAATTATAAAACAAACTTTTTGTACTTGGTTTATTTTTTATTTCAGGGAGCAGCAGTGGTGCCGCCCCAAGGCTTGAATTGATTGTGTTTACAATATTCTTTTAAGCCTAATTAAGGCTAAGTCTCTTTGCTGCGCTGCTCGCAGGAGGCGGCAGAGTGACGTCTATCTATGTACTTATGTATATAAACATATGCCCTCTTATGTGAGGAGCGCGAGGGGTATGCACATGCGGTCCGTTCATGCAATTATGTCGACGCTAGCACTTTCTGCGAGTGGCCTAAGCCATAGCGATCGGTTCATATTTCGGCCACTTGGGGTTTATGACCGTACCCTTTAAGAACTCGGTACAGTGGGTATTCAATATTAGTGCATACTACATCTCCCTCCTTTTGAAAAATAACGTAATATTATAAAGGTTTTTTAATAATAATTTTTAGTTAGTAAAAATTTGTGTGTGTAACTATGCATAGCCATACTAAGTACAATTTATGAAATAAAGATTTTTAATCTATATTTATGAACTGTTTTTTTCTTACTCTTATTATATGTTATTACTATGTTATCTCTATCTCTTATTTCCGTTACTTTATACGGACCTGTGTATGTAGGATCTTACTTATGACCTGTCTCGTTTTTTAGTAAAACTTGATCACCACTGATATATCTAAGTTATGGCCAGACATGGCCAGAGGGGGTAGTATTCCCCCGGATATTACCTAGTTAATGTTATCTGCATCCTCGCGTTTCCAATTACAGGTCCCTTCGTCCTTCTTCGTCTGCTGATAACAGCGGTTCTGGATATTTGGGTCAACGTGTTGCTAACCTCCAGGTGCTAGCTCTGCATTTTCGGTTGGCCGCGGCGATGGGAAGGGGTAGCGGCAGCTATTGCTGAGGCAGCTAGCGGGCGGTCAGTGCTCTTCCATTCTCACGCTACTGCCGTTGCAATTCTGCCGTTGACGTTCTGTCGCTCTGACGCCGCTGACGTTTGGTGTCTGCACTACCGCTGCTGTGTCTCTGCTGGTCGTCGGGTTGGCTAAGTGGGGTGATGAGGGAAGTCGCGGTGTCTGGTATCCGGGTCGAGAGGCGGTGACGGGAAGGGGGGACCTTGGCCGGTGTTAACTCCTCCCCACCACAAGATCTGTGTCCCACAGATTATTAGGCTGGTGGCATTCTCTAAAGTATTTGAGCGTATACTTTTAAGAAGATTGCTGCCTGTACTGGACGAACTAAACATCATACCCGAACACCAGTTTGGGTTCAGAAGAGGACACGGTACGATTGAACAATGTCATCGGATAACACAAACAATTATCAATGCGTTTGAATGCAAAAAATATTGTACTGGAGTATTCCTAGATGTTAAACGGGCGTTTGACAAAGTTTGGCATGAAGGGCTGTTATACAAAATTAAGAAATGGCTACCTGCACCATACTTCCTGATGATAAAATCTTATCTGGAAAACAGACTATTCTATGTCCAAGAACAAGACGAATCGTCCAGAATATGCACCGCCTATGCTGGAGTCCCACAAGGTAGTGTTCTGTACACAATATTTACAGCCGACCTACCATCATCAAACAACACTGAAATAGCCACGTATGCTGACGACACCGCTATTATAGCTTCCAGCAATGACCTCAATGCTGCATCGCTCCTGATTCAAGATGAACTTGGTCAAATTGAAATCTGGTTAAGAAAATGGAGAATAGTTGTCAATGCACAAAAGTCTATCCAAGTCACATTTTCACTGAGGCCAGGAAACTGCCCCCCAGTTACATTAAATGGCTCCACCATTCCAGTGAGTGACACAGTAAAGTACCTGGGAGTACATCTGGATAGACGGGTTACATGGAAGCAACATATAAAAGCAAAACAAGCCCAGTTAAAGATGAAAACAAGCAAAATGTACTGGTTGCTAGGACCCCGCTCTCAGCTAAGCCTAGAAAACAAAATAATACTTTATAAGGCTGTCCTAAGGCCAGTATGGACATACGCGATGCAGCTCTGGGGAACAGCAAGCAATTCTAATATTGAAATCCTGCAAAGGTACCAAAATAAGGTCCTTCGTACCATAACAGGCGCACCTTGGTATATGACCAATTTCGACATCCACAAGGATCTCAAAATACCCACAGTCAAGGAGCTCATGACGGCAAATGCTGAAAAGTATATAAACAGGCTGCACGAACACGAAAACATACTACCACTTGGCCTACTGGATAACGGTGACACCCGCAGGCGGCTAAAAAGATTTCATATATTAGATCTGCCTCACAGAAACATGTAAAATATGTAAAAAATTTGCAAATATGTATATTTGTACTTGTATATATGGATTAGGCTCACTGGAGTCTAAACCATCCTGCTAGCTTATAAGTAATTAACAAATTTGCTTATTGTTTTCGTTTTATAAAACAAATGGCAAATAATAAAGTATAGTAATTAAAAAAAAAAAAAAAAAATCTTTGTCGACATATGTTTTGAAGAGGCTTATTAAATTTTTAAATTTGGAGTGCTTTTCGCTGAAGGTCGGAAGAGCAACGCTCGGCAAACGGTATTGGGAAGTGCACTTTGCCGGCGAAACGGCATTAATGATTTTGCCATGTTGGCGGTTTCTTTCAGTTCCTTGAGAAACAAATCCTCTGTGTCTCTGGTTTCGATTTGATTTCGAATTGTCGAAGTATTCTCTATGAGCGAATTTAAAATTTCTAAACGACATTCTAATTCGACTGGATTTAATGATAGTCGATTCTCTTGTAAATGTTGCTGAGTTCGGGATACACTTCTAATTATTCCATCTCGTTTATTTCTTATCCTTCGATTTCTTTGTTAGCCATTTTTTATTATTTATTTAAATTTATTTTGAGATCGAAGAACTTAATAAAAACTGTTATTTAATTATAATAATAATAATAATAATAAAAATAAAAATAAACAAAAGATATTTGCCGAACGTATGCAAATAGGAGAGTTGTCGAACAATTTTAACGAAGTTTTAAATATAACTTCGCTACAACGCTAATACACCGCACGCGTAAATTCTAAAGGGTATCACACTCTCAGCAAGAATTTACAAAATCAACGCCAACGCTTGCACTTCTCCAGAGTCCGAAAACGATAAGGCAAATGGAGGTCGAAATAATTGGTCGCTCCCTCTACACTAGCTGAAAATGATGCACTTGTCGATATAAAAAAGCATCGAATATATAAGCTGAATGCAAAGTCCACAGAAAATAGCGCCAAGGCCTGGGAAAATGGCGGATGAGCGCGGCAAATTTGTGAAGGAAAGTGCGCACAAAAATGTCCCGCGATTTTCCTTGAGAAACAGGTTAAAAACGATGTACTTAAGAAATTTATATTTTTGGCCTTGAGTTTAAGCCCTGATTTGGTGCTCACTACGACCACTTGGGGAATTATTTAGCATTAGTTGGCTCAACGACGAAATTAAGTTAAAAATTCCAAAGTTACTACCTTCTTGTTAAATATTTTTTCGATTGTAAATGTACATTTATAATTGAATTATTATGTCTGGATTTTATTTTCGGAGTCCAACCATGGGATGCCATGCTAGCTATCACATTTTTCAGTTGTGAGTATGACCGCGATAACTGGGGTTGCCGGCATACAGTGATTATTTTTTGTTATCACACTTACTAGTTTTTTAAAAAAAAGGAAACAAGGATTGCGGATGTTGATGACTGTTGACCCCCATCCTTGAGCTGCCTGAACATTTTGTGCAACTCCCCTGAGCCTGGATACTGGGACTATACTTCGTCACCTCACACCACTTTAATGCTCTATTTACCCATTTTCTTTCTTTTTCACTTTAATTCACAAAATCTTTATACATAACGTTCATTTCATTGCATAATTCCCTAATTTGGGTACCACAGGAACCAATTAATAAATAACAATATTATAAATGGTAACATGGAGTAAATTATTTTAGGTTGAAGTAGTTATTTGGTGTTGGGTCTTTTGAGTGTTTTGCAATAAGGGCTTGTTAACTTTATGACTAATCTTAAAAATTTTAAAAATCCGGTGCCACCCAGATTGGGAAATTTCCAGCTCCCTAGTTCTCGCTTCTTGCTTAAATTCTTGTCCTCACAGGCTCCAAGATTGAAATTGGGCTTGAAGATGAAAGGAAAATACCACTTTAACTTCTATGCTTCTTACTTTACATAAGCACTCTCATTTTGTTAATTTTTTGGCTGGAGACACGTCTACTTTTTCTCAGCTTCTAGGATTGTCTTATTTGCCCATTGGGTACCTAATGCAGGCGGAACCAGCACGACTCTGGAACTAGTTCTCGGGAACTATAAGAGCTAGAAAGTTGTGCTTAAGAATACGTATTTGAAAGATGCCACTGCAACTTTTCCCTAGTTTTCATCCGGCCACGCCAATTTAACGCTCTGCCTTTATATTGTTTTCAAAGTCATATCTCCACGACACCATACAACCGATAATAATTTTTGTAATATGGGAAAGTCTGGCCAACTGACAGATTTTCAAAAAATTAATCTGCACCGATAAGATTCTTTGTTTCTTGGGCATTAGTGTCAAAAATGAATTGAAATTTCCTATCCGCTTCCTCTCTTTTGATTTGTAGTTTCTGAGCGAGTTCATCGGTCACAAAAATTACTCGTGAGCCAGAGTTAAGGAATGCTCGAGACAACACAAATTCGTCACTTATCTTTAATACGCTCACAATATCTATAGCAAGAATAACTATCCGATACTGTCGAATGCAAAATATGCGAAGTTCAATGGAGTCCCTTGCATGACCGCGGGATGAGAAGGAGGTGGCAACTCGAGATTTGTAAAAGCAAAAGAACTATGAATCAATGTGTGGTGTGAAGATTTCTCACTTTCTCTAAGTTCTACATCGACTTTGGTCATTACTAAATTAATGAGGATGGCATTCGTTATCTATTTGGCATCCCCAATAGACAGCAGAAAATCCTAAAGAGCACTGACTTTGTCGATCAGGTTTCTCAATGCTGTAGCTGCTAGCTGTGACACTTTCGGCAGATTGAAAAGTGTCGATATATTGTCGAAGAAAATCAGGCAATTATTATTGTACACCCGCTTCGGGGTAGCCAGTGCTTTGGGATAATTACTGAGCATCGCTCGGCAAACGGCATTGGAAAGTGCGCTTTGCCGGCGAAGCGGCATTAATGATTTTGCCATTACGGCGGTTTCTTTCAGTTCCTCGAGAAACAAATCCTCTGTGTCTCTTGTTTCGATGATTTTGAATTGTCAAAGTATTCTCTATGAGCGAATTTGAAATTTCTAAACGACATTTAAATTCGATTTAATGATGATATTGTAAATAATGCTGAGTTCGGGATACACTTCTTATTATTCCATCTCGTTTATTTCATATCGCTTCGATTTCTTTGTTAGCCATATTGTGTTATTTATTTAAATTTGTTTTAAAATCGAAGAACTTAATAATAACTGTTATTTAATTATAATAATAATAATAATAATAAAAATAAAAATAAACAAAAGATATTTGCCGAACGTTTGGAAGTAGGAGAGTTGTTGAATAATTTTAACGAGGTTTTAAATATAACTTGGCTACAACGCTAATACGCCGCACGCGTAAATTCTAAAGGGTATCACACTCTCAGCAAGAATTTACAAAATCAACGCCAACGCTTGCACTTCTCCAGAGTCCGAAAACGAAAAGGCAAATGGAGGTCGCGCGGTCGGAGTGCGGGTGCGTGCGTAAGTGTGTAGGTTTTCGGCTGGCGGCTCTCTCTACACTAGCTGAAAATGATGCAATTGCCGATATATAAAAGCATCGAATATTTAAGCGGGATGCAAAGTCCACAGAAAATAGCTCCAAGGCTTGGGAAAATGGCGGATAAGTGCGGCAAATTTGGGAAGGAAAGTGCGCACAAAAATGTCCCGCGATTTTCTTTGAGAAACAGGTTAAGAAATTACTTTTTCCGGCCTTGAATTTAAACCCTTAATTGGTGCTCACTACGACCACTTGGGGAATTATTTAGCATTAATTGGCTCAACGACGAAATTAAGTTAAAAATTCCAAAGTTACTCACTTCTTGTTAAATATTTATTGGATTGTAAATGTACATTTATAATTGAATTATTATGTCTGGACTTTATTTTCGGAGTCCAACCATGGGATGCCATGCTAGCTATCGGATTTCTCAGGTGTAAGTATGACCGTGATAATTGGGATTGCCGGTAATTTAAAAAAAGGAAATAGACCCCCATCCTTGAGCTGCCTGTACATTTTGTGCAACTCCCCTGAGCCTGGATACTGGGTCTATACTTCGTCACCTCACACCACTTTAATGCTCTATTTACCCATTTTCTTTCTTTTTCACTTTAATTCACAAAATCTTTATACAAGTTATGGTCGGACATGGTCAGAGGGGGGAGTATTCCCCCGGATATTACCTAGTTTACGTTAACATCATCCTCGTGTCTCCAGTTCTCGTTCCTTCGTCCTTCCTTCTACAACTTAGTCTTTCCTTTCTACGAGTTTACGTTGAAATAAAACAGTAAGCGCTTTTAAACATTACAATGGTTTTATTGCTTCAAAAAATAGAAGTCTGATTGTTTTGGGGGTACAAATTGAAGTAATTCTAAATTATAATTTGCGTGGCTTGTTGACTGCATAACGCTGGCAGAGCGGCTGCCGCAATCCGATGCCGGCAGCAGCGTTTTTGGGGATTTGGCCCATAGTGTTGCCATTCTTCAGGTGCTGGCGTTGCATTTCCGTCTGTGTGCAGGGGTAAGGGTAGCTATAGCTGAGACAGCTAGCGGGCGGTCATTGCTCATCCATTCTCACTCTACTGCCATTGCAATTCTGCCGTTGACGTACTGTCGCCCTGACGCCGCTGACGTTATGTGTCTGCATTACCGCTGCTGCGTCTCTGCTGGTCGTCGGGTTGGCTGAGTGGGTTGATTAAGGAAAGGAAGGTGTCTGATATCCGGGTCGAGAGGTGGTGAAGGGAAGGAGGCTCTTGGCCGTTGTTAACTCCTCCCCACCACAAGATCTGTGTCCCACAGATTGAAGGCGGGTTCCGCAGTTTAGGGATTCTTTTGGTGGACGTTATCTTTTTCCAAACGATGTACACCGTTCTCATAATGGAGAGAGCTATGACTATTTCCACTGAGAAGGATATCAAAATCTCATCGGATATGACAGATAATTTTTTCAGGTTCTTCATGCTGAATTCATTTATATATTTCAGTGATAGCTCATAACCCCGTTGTTTTTACCTGGGTTAGCATGGCGAGCATTGCCTTAAGGTGTATTGATGAGTAGCTGCTGTAGTTCCGGTCTCCGATTGTAATCGTTTCGTTGTCAAATTGGTATTTCTTGGCTGGTGTGGATACCGTTCTATTAAAGTTGGTTAAGAAGAGTGTGCCGTCATCGATTAGATCTATTGTTTTCTAGTTGGTCCTCAAATAGTCGCATTCGGCTTGGCCTCCTTTCAACAACTTGCTTTCCATCGGATATCGTTGGGTAAATCCCCATCAATCTATACTTCCTGTCCACTACCTTGGTCATAGCCAAGATGTACAAGAGAGCAGTTGCGTGTGTAAGGTTTGTAGGCTTGGAAAATTCGAAAAAAAAATTCTGCCACCTCCGCCAGTATCGTGTCGACCTCGTTGTGGTCTAGGAGACTCTTATTGACCACTCCAGAGTTTCCTAGTTGGCAGGCCCTCAGTATTTCGTTAACTCGATCCGCTATTATAATTGCCTTGTGGAGAACGGCCTTCGTCACGTGGAAGTCCCCATCAAATGCATTGACTCTCCCGATAACATCGATCAACTTCTGGAGCGACTCGTGTGCTGTATTAAACAACCTAGTTTTGATACAAATCTGCTGATTGTTGTTTCTTGCCAAGCTGTCCTCCTCTTTCAAGATGGCGTTCCAATCCGATTTGTCCGGTCGCATTAGCCAGTCAATTGAGCGTTGTCTTCGTGCTGGTGCGCCAACCATGCGCGAGATTCCCTCTGAAGCGTGTTGCAGATAGTGGCCAACCAGTGCGTTGATACGTTGGTCGGTTACTACCACAGCCTTGTTTGCCACCTGGTCAATAAGTTGCTGCATGTAGCCTAGATTGATGACGTGAGCCAGTTTGAAAACGCCATTGGTCCTCCAGACGGTACCTAGTTGTAAGGGGAGAACCGGTGCATCATAGTTGAAAATATGGAGGGTTGTCGCCATGTAGGTTGTGGACGCACTTGTTACGTCGGCAGGAGATTATATGCACATGAAATTGTAGATTGTAATAAAATAGTTTTTTTGTCTGAACCCTAATGTTTGTGTCGGTGTTCTTTGTATTCTGTTAATACCATTCATATATTCTTATTACTAAGAAAATGTTGTTTTTTTTAATGTTCAATGTTATTCTGATTAATTGTTCCCCTGTTAGGTTTTTGTTTTTAAACGTTTAACTTAAATTAGGGTTGAATTATTTTTGCCTAGTTGTCTAGTATTGATTTGTTTGTGTTTGAACGAGGTTATGAGTCAGTGAAACGTTCAGTACGCACTTTTGTATAGATAAATTTTAATATTTTGAGGAGTTATGACATTCTGTCCCTGCTAAGAAGACAAAAACTACATGTGTGGATTAATTTCTTAGGTGGCACTTATGAAAGATTACCCCCCGCAGACTGATCGACATCCGGTGTTGGTAATGGGGCTTATAGAATTATTGTTAGCGCCAGTGTCTTTAAGAAGTTGCAGCTTGGCCCCTGATTTAGTCCCATACTCTATGTATGGTATACTAGAGAGGGGTCGTAAAATTTGGTTCAGCATCGCCAATACACTGTATTTCCTTCAAGGGAGAACAATGTTTTACTACTTGCGATGAGTGTTCCAGCTTCTCCCCCTCATTATAAGAATGTCGTTAATAACACTCATTGGGAGAGTTAATGGCTGAGTCTGATGATGGAGTGGGTTGGATATGGTAAAGCCTTTGAGCTTTACGGAAGGGATTTAAATTGAAGACAGCGCTCGGGCTTCGTTTGATGCAGCCGGCCTCTTCTTGACGAGAGTTAAAATTTGAACTATGACATTGGGCTGATTGGTTTGACTCGTGCTTGATTGCTGCTCTAGCCCCTGGACTCTTAAAGGGCCCTGCACTCTTCCGCTTGAAGTATAGTTGTGCCCTGTATTCATTTGCACCCTATGATTTAAATGGTTATTGTTAAATTGATGCGTCTGGGGAAACCTTGGCGCGATAAGAGGTCTATAACTCTGGTGATCTTGGCTAAAGGTCTGTCTAAGGAAAGGCGCACTTGGCGGAGGGTTCCTCGGTTCTATCTTTTGCAATTCAAGGCAAATAGAGTATGCCTCGTGGGCGTCCGCAGGCTTACGGATTAACAGTAGCCTAGAAGTTTACCCCCCTAATGAAGGCATTAAGAACTTTGTCCCTTTGACCGGCAAGAAAAGCATCGGTTACCTCCGTAGAATAATTCATGCTTTTGATTTTGTTCATTATAAGCGAGACATTATTATTAATCCTAAGGTAGAAGTCGTCCAGTTTTTAGTTACCCTGGGTCATTTGAGCTAGTTCGTACTCTAGCGAACCGACATCTCGTTTATCGGCAAAGTGTAATGCCAATACCCGTTTGACCTCTGTCTGATTGTCATCCCGCACATTGTAGGCATTGAGCGACATATCCGCGTTGCTTCTAATTTTGTCTAATCTGGATAAGGACTGACCCATATGGAGGTTTCTCCCGAACGACCTCGAAATCGTTAACAATGGATTGAGCCCTATTAATCCAAGAGGTGTATTTCTTGGAATATCCCTCGAAAGTCAGAAGCAGTCCGGTACGGCCGAAAACTCCTTGAGTTCATACTCCGTACGCGGACGCATTAATGGTAGCGGTGTCTCCGGTACCGGGTTGCGGCGGTCGAAGTCAGTTTCTAAAACGTTCACCCTATTCCCTATTTTCCTAACCTCTTTCTTCATGCCCACCATCTGAGTGGTTAAGGCCGTAATGGTAGCATCCAGACGGTTCAAAACTTCTTTCATTTCCTCCATTTTTAAGATTACATTTCCTCAGGAGTTTTTTACTTTATTTAATTCTGAGTCGAAGCAGGGAATTTAGCAACAGTTTTCTCTTTTTTTATATATTAGGTTGTCAAAAAAGTCTTGCGGTATTTTTTATTGAATTTTCAATTGTTTATAAAATTGGTTACAATAATGCGAATATATCGATGACGCGTTCCCTACGAGATGCGAACTTCATAATGCCCCTCTCATAGAAGCTCGCTTCCCTATTGGCAAAAAACTAGGAGAGACAATTTTCACAGGACTCTCTTGTGGCCAACTTCAGACAACCAAGCGCCATGGACAGAAACAGGTAGTAATCACTTGGTGCGGGAGCCGGACTATACGGTGGATGCAAAAGAACCTCCCATCCGAGCTCCCGGAGCTTCTGGCGCGTCACTAAAGATGTGTGTGGCTTGGCGTTGTCTTGGTGGAAGACAATTCGGCCTCTGTTGACCAAATATGGCTTCTTCTGCATGAGCGCTGTCTTCAAGCGGTCCAGTTGTTGGGGAGCAGCTCATAGTGGATCCCTGCCAATCCCACCAAACACACAGAAGAACCTTCCTGGCCGTCAATCCGGGCTTGGCCACCGTCTGGGCCGCTTCACCGCTTTTCGACCACGTCCGTTTGCGCCTTACGTTATCGTAAGGCTTTTCATCGCCAGTCACCATACTCTTCAAAAACGGGTCGATTTTGTTGCGGTTTAGAAGCGATTCGCATGCGTCGATACGGTCAAAGATGTTTTTTTGCGTCAATTCGTGTGGCACCAATTCATCGAGCTTCTTAGTGACTCCAAGCTTCCTCAAATGGTTCATAACGGTTTGATGACTCATGCCCAGCTCTTGACCGATGCTACGGCTGCTACTATGCCGGTCTCTTTCGACCAATTCAGCGATTTTATCGCAATTTGCGACGACAGGCCTTTCGGAGCGTGGCGCATCTTCGACCACCTCTACACCAGAACGAAAACGTTGATACCATCGTTGTGCGGTGGAAATGGAAACTGTATCGGGTAAACTGTAAACTGCACAAATTTTATTTTTTTATATTTTTACTGTAAAATGTGCCGTATTTTCTCTTTATTTTGCTCCATGATTGTGACGCTATAACTCACGAAAGATTTAAAAGAAAAGACAATAAATCAAACACGTGTTAGCGCGTGAAATGAGCTTTCCAAAAAGGTATAGTACCTTTCACGGCCAACTAGCGAAAATACCGCAAGGCTTTTTTGACAACCTAACCGTGACACTGGTCTAAAGGACCTGGAATAAGGATACAACAACAACGAAATAGCAGCAAAAGCAATAACGGCAACAACAATGAAATAACAGCAACAGCAATAAAGGCAACCACAACAATAACGGCAACAACAGAAACAACGGCAAAAACAGAGAAGAAACGCAGTGAGTAGAGTGTGATGTGTGTTAAGTGTAGTGGTGTAGTGAAACGGTTAAAAGCCAGAAAGGCTGAATTACTGAAGCTGCTGAACAGCGGCAATGAAATAAGTTCGAACGACTCGGTAAAAATACATGCCGAAGTCGAACACATAAAAAATTTGCTAGTAGTACAAAAAAACCAAATCACACCCACACACACATCCACCTACCCTGTAATACAAAACATTGCCAAAAATAAAAAAATCTTTCCTCCACCAGAGAAAATTGCCATACCAAAGTTGAAAAAGACATGCCCGGATGACTGCGAGGGACCACTGTGTTCACCCCATTCCGAGTACACTTGTGCAGCCAGCACCGGTGCCCCACCATAGAAGTATAGCCTGTGCAGCCAGCACCGGCACCGTTTTTTATTGCACTGCGATGCATATTTTTCGTTTATTTAAAAAAAAAAAACTATTGTAAGAATTGAAAAAACGTAAATGCATATAGACATACTTTAGGGAAAAAACAAAAAATGGGTGTAGTAGATGTAAAAGAAGTGGACTCCACTGCCAACGTAATTAATAAAATAGAATCTAAAAATATCGATACAGATTTAAAAAACATCTTATTGTCAATAATTGTTTTCATTATGAGTGCATTCATTCTTTATAAAGCCTATACCACAATAAGTGGCCATAAACAGAAGCCAGGCTAACGATCTGGATAAGATATAAATTAATAAAATAAAGCGCAAACAATTATGATAAAAAGAAGCTTTAATAAAATGTAAAACAGAATAAATACAAATATGTACATGCACACAGTGGCATATTGCAAAGAGAAATAGACATTATTAAATAAAAAAAAATAAAAAAAAATACAAAAAAATACAAAAAAAAGAGGAAACTTTATTTAAAGAAATAAAATGTTATGAAAATGGCTACACTAAAGGCAGTTATACACAGAAGATAGATAGACAGATAGAAGAATTCTGCAATTAGTTTCAGTAATCATTTATGATTTAAAAAAAATTTTTTTATAGACTTTTAGGAAATAATTCATCTCCACAATATAATGGAATGGAATGAATTTTATAAGCAAATAAATAACATAAAAGTTGAATTTGATAAACCCATTAAAAAACATGTGGAAATACTAGTAAATTGCTTTAATGAAGCACGAATACTAATACATAGCCAGAGGGAAAAATTAAATCGAGATCATTGGTCCCAATTTACCAAAATCAAAAATGCTAAACATCAAGTGAAATACAGCAAACGAAGATAAAGTGGTTAGTGCGAATAATAGAGCATATGAATCACTTTTGAACTACGAAGTAGTCGATGGAAATAAAGGAAATAGAGAAAAGTCTGTGGTATCACAATTGTCAAAAAATTTCCCCCCACAATTCAAATCACAACTCTCAAACTTATGTAAAAAATACAATGACATATTGGGATTAGAAACCGAACCAATTAGCACAAATAATTTCTACAAAGAAAAACTGAGATTAAAAGATGATGAACCCGTATACATAAAAAATTATAGAAGCCCATATAGTCAGGTGAACAAAATTCAAAAACAAGTCGGAAAATTAATTATCGACGGGATTGTAGAACCCTCTGTATCTGAATACAATAGCCCATTATTACTTGTCCCTAAAAAATCACCTTCAGGTTCCGAGGAATAGAAGTGGCGATTAGTGATTGACTATCGTCAGATTAATAAAAACTCCACTCCCTAGAATTGGTGACATTTAAGATCAACTAGGTCGAGCGAAATACTTTTTATACCCGTTACTCGTAGAGTAAAAGGGTATACTAGATTCGTTGAAAAGTATGTAACAGATAGAAGGAAGCGTTTGCGACCCTATGAAGTATATATATTCTTGATCAGGATCAATAGCGAAGTCGATTGAGCCATGTCCGTCTGTCCGTCCGTCCCTCCGTCCGTCCGTCCGTCCGTATGAACGCTGAGATCTCAGGAACTACAACAGATAAAAAGTTGAGATTAACCATGAAGATTCTTGAGGTCCCGGGACAGCGCAAGTTTATTACAGCATCTTGCCACGCCCACTCTAACGCCCACAAATCGCAAAAAAACTAAAATTGCTGAAATCTCAGGAACTATTGGAGCTAGAAAGTTGAAATTCAGAAAGTATAATCTTTAGATGCTAGCGCATCTTAAAGTGGTTGTACTATCCGGCCACACCTACCCATACGCCCACAAGGCTCAAAAGACCGTTTTCGGATTTTCTAGAAAAGTTGATATCTCGGTAACTATAGGAGATAGAAAGTTCGGATCAAGCATGTAGGTTTTTATAATGCTCCCAATGCGAATTGGTTTTTTCCGATCAAGCCACGCCCACTCTAACGCCCACAAAACCCGAAAAACCAAAAATGCAAAAATCTTGAAAACTATAAAAGCTACATAATTTTGCTTAGGAACACGTATTAAAGAGATGCCTTTGCATCTTGCCACAAAGTTGCATCCGACCACGCCCACTCTAGCGCCTACAAACCGCGGAAAACTGTGGCGTCTATAATATTATTATGAATGCCTTCGTTTGACCTTGTGTAACTTATTTCTGTTAATATCTATTGATTTACCAAAGATTTTTCAAATTGAAACATTATTTCGCTATTTATAAAGAAATTAAGGTTATAAGGCCTCACATGGGCAGT
The DNA here is from genome assembly GCF_018153835.1 of Drosophila eugracilis. Lineage (NCBI taxonomy): Eukaryota > Metazoa > Arthropoda > Insecta > Diptera > Drosophilidae > Drosophila > Drosophila eugracilis. The sequence continues at coordinate 8,756 of NW_024573705.1, read as the reverse complement.
GACGTCACTATAAGCATACTCAAAATACTTCCTCTGACAATAGGTGGCGCATTGTGAATTTCCACTAGCAAAATAATATTTTAAAATTTTGTAAAGCAGTAACGGGTATCTTATAGTCGCGGCACTCGACTATAGCGTTTCCTCTTGTTATGTCTTGTTTTAATGCCAAAACGCATTCGAATATTTAAAAACAAAACTTATGGAACCTACCTTGCTACAATATCCAGATTTTAGTAAAGAATTTTGTATAAGCATGCATGTGGAGCGGTTTTAACTCTAAGCCATAACGGACTCGAATTTCCCATTGCATATGCATCAAGAGCCTTTAACACAGGAGAAAGTAAGAAGTGTACTACCGAGCAGGAACTAGCTGCAATACACTTGGCAATATTACATTTGCGACCATACATTTATGGCAAACATTTCACTATCAAAACAGATCACAGACCTTTAACATACTTGTTCTCAATGACTAACCCAAGTTTCAAACTGACACATATGAGGCTAGAATTAGAAGAATACAACTTCATATTTGAATATTTAAAGGGAACAGACAATTACGTAGCCGATGCGTTATCAAGAATAACCATCAAAGAACTACAAAATATAACCGGAAATATAAATAAAGTCACTACAAGATACCAAAGTATACAGAAATCCTGCGCAGGAGAAAAAGAAATATACTTGCCTAGGCAATCTATAGAAAAAGCTTCAAACGGAGTCATAAACAATGACGAAGTTTGTAAAGTGGTGACCTTGCGCCGTGGGAAAATATCTTTGAACACGTTTCAATACATCATTTCAAGAAAATGGGCAATAAAACATTAAAATCATTGAGAGTAGCCCTACTCAACCTAATAATTTCTGAAAAAGAAAAAGAAGCTATTATGTCTACATGATGAACCAACTCAAGGAGGTCACACTGGCATTACCAAAACCTTGGCTAAGGTCAAAAAACATTCTGTTTGGAAAGGTATGACTCGAGATATTACCAATTACATACGAAAATGTCAGAAATGCCAAAAAGCTAAAATAACTAAGAACAATAGGACTTGTGCAAATACTTAAGAATTGAAAATATAACATCTACGGCACACCACCACCAGATAGTAGGAACAATAGAAAGAAGTCATCTAATGAATACATACGATCTTATATATCGATTGATACAACTGATTGGGACGCATGGCTTCAATACTTTGTCTTTTGTTTCAACACGACCCCCTCTATGGCACAGAATTAGTGTCCATACGAGC